>NW_024039774.1:0-184618 GCF_016077235.1 Cyprinodon tularosa | reverse complement strand
ATTATAGACCGGCTATTTCACGCGGGGGACAATTTACTGCCACGTTTTCCTGAGTTTTTGAATATGCGAAGTCCCCGTAAAATGCGTTCGAAATGCCAAAAGAACCGCAATAATAATAATAAGAAACTTTCGAAATACAATAGGCCTTCGCAGCGCTTTGCTGCTCGGGCCTAATAAGAAACTTTCGAAATACAATAGGCCTTCGCAGCCGCTTTGCTGCTCGGGCCTAATAATAAGAAACTTTCGAAATACAATAGGCTCTTGCAGCCTTCGCTGCTCGGGCCTAATAATAAACGGTACAGGAACAATAGGCTCTCGCAGCGGTGAGCTGCTCGGGCCTAATAATAATAATAATAATAAGAAACTTTCGAAATACAATAGGCTCTTGCAGCCTTCGCTGCTCGGGCCTAATAATAATAATAATAATAATAAGAAACTTTCGAAATACAATAGGCTCTTGCAGCCTTCGCTGCTCGGGCCTAATAAAAAAGATAGAAAAATAACAGCTAATAAGAATAATTATGTAAAGCTGTTTAAAACTGTGTAGCACATACATCGCACAAAATAAGATAAGTTATACATTCACATGTTTATTAAATACAAACAAAATTTCTAAAGTGTTACAAAAAACATTGAATTTTGTGAAACAGTAATAAAATTGAAAGAAAGCAGGGTGGCATTACACTTCAGCTGAAGTACAAAAGTTAAAGCTCTTTTTTTATAAAACATCAGCTTAAAGAGCATCATTACAATATCTCCTGATATAATGTTTTATCATCCAGGAGGGAAACACTGGTAATTTGGCACTAATGAGAAAGGCAGATGGCCTCTATATGGCCCTTCCATGGTTAAAATCCTTCCATTGGAGCATAAAGGGATAGCCATGGGCTGCTGATGCATTAAGTCCAACACATGACCATCAGCTTAAGGAAAATATCTTTTCAGTTACATTTAGGAGAATGAATTAAAACAGGAAAATTACATATTTATGTGGCACAGCTGTCTACACACAGCTGGATTAACTCTTATTGTCTTTAGCTATAATACTGGATTAATATTTCTATCATATCAGCAACCAGTGAACTAGATTAAATAAATATTGTGGCTTGGGATCTAATAGATGAAAACAATAAATGTTGTGGAACGCTAAGACAAGGGGTTCAAGGATAATGAATGCAGTGGGAGTTTTCGTGTAACATAATCCCTTTGTGAATGTTATCAGTTTGACAGAACAGGTCAAGTAAGTGAACTCAGGAAAAGTTCTTTTTTTTGTATAATTAAATGTTGTTTGTGAGAATACTTTATTTGTTGGCTGACTCATGCTGTCATTTCTTTTATGTTCATCTAATGTTGTATCAATAAAATAAAAAGGACATTAGAATCATTTAATCAGTAAAGCCGGACCTGGTTGCTTTAAAATCCATTGAGTGATTTTCATGTTTAAAAAATAAAAAGACATAAATAAATAAATAAACATCTGATAAGGGTTCTGAAGAGTTTTATTCATTCAGTACATTCCAGAAACACTTCTTAATCCAGGTTCAGGCTTTGCACATCAGGATACTGACATGTTTATACAGTTTTTTTTTTCCAGGGTTCTGCCCTCTGTTTAAGTTTATATTTAGTTTCTTTGTATTTGTAGTTGTTTTCTAGCAGTGTTTTGTTCTTGAGTTACTCTCTGTTGCCCCTTTGTGTTTTTTTCCTTTCCCCTTGGCTTCCTTCTAGGTGCTTCCATCCACACCTTTTCCTTGTCAGCTTATTAGTCCAGTCTTTGCTCTGTCTCCTATATATACTATATGCTGATTCCATGTCATTTCCTGGCTCCTCATGTATGTTTTCCCTGATGTCTCCTAGATTCAGTTTTTTTTTCTTCTTTTTTTGGATTTTTTATTTTGGATTTTTGGATTTCTGCCTGAGTTGCTTCATTAACTCTACAAAACTCACCTCTGCCTCCTCATCTCTGCATTTGGATCCTCAAAATCTCAACCCAACTGTGACACTTTTTTTTAAACAAAGCTTACATTTCTTATGATTAGATGGAGAGATTTTGAACAGGAACTTTGTATCACTAGTTGATGTTAGGCTGCATTTTTGCATTGAACCTCTGCTTTGCAGCTGGATTTTTTATTATTATTATTAATTTACTGTATATGTCTTATCTATATGTCTTCTAAAATTGCCTGCATTTTGCTGAATCAATTTTTCCAATTTTGAATCAATTTTGAATCAATTTATTTAATAAGATCGTTTTCCTACGTTGACCTGCAGGAATGTTTTTTCTATATAATGATGCCACCAATACCATGCATATCTATAGTGGTTCAGGATCATGTAAAGCATTAAGAGTTTAAATCTAAACAGCCATTATAACAGTCATATTAACTGTGCTTTTTATATGTTTTCTGGTGATTTGCAAACATAATTTTTTATTGTGTCATTTAGCAATTGATGATTTTTTTTTTTGTTAATTACTATTACTTTGGCCTTATTTATAGTTTCCGATCTGATGTCCTGTTGACAGACTTTTGCACCTGAGCTGATTAATGCTGCGGTTGCATTTCAATTAAGGTTTGTGATTAATTAAGGACAAAACAGTGTGTCATTGGTATTTCAAACCAATTAGGATATTGTTTTACACACTAATTTGCGCCCATCTTAAAACCCCATCCCTGCATATGCTTGAATACAGTTGTCATGATGTTGTTGGTTCACTGATGTTTTCTGGACCTCACAGAGAAACTATTTGAAGAATGAAATTAGCACTGGAGGGATCTGTTTACTGAAAGAAATATACTTTTTCCCCACATGTAGTAGGGAAAAAGTATTCAACTATTCACCCCAGTTAGATAAACAGAGATCGATGGTTTTCACTCAGTCTGCATTTTATTTGTATATCTTTGCAAAGAGAGAACAGTTCATCATATGGCCCTTATGGCACAGTAATCAGCCCTGTTCTTATCTAGACAGAATTTGTCTCCCTTACTTATAATGAGGTAAAAGCTGTGAAGGTTGTGTCAGAGTCAAAACAAATTACAGACACTTTGGTTAAACAATGATTCTTGAGAAAGAATTTGGCTTGTTATAGAATAAGTATTCCTTGTATGCAAAACACTTCTCACTCAGACATTTTATGGCCTTGCGGGATAAACAGACTGTGTAAAAACATTTTTCACAGGATAAATAGCATAACTAAATATATGAAACAAGAGAGATCTAAATTTTCCGACCGCACACACTTTTCAGATCCTTTATAACAAAAACATCTCAATAGCTATGTGACACTTACATTTTTACTTTACAGTTGTTTTCTCATTTCCAGTTACATGCTTTATTATTTACAGTTTGCACTATGATTTGGTGGAGCTCTCTACATTCAGCCTTCAGTTGTTTTGTTTTCTTAGCTTATAAAATTTGACGAGGGATGCTATGGCTACCATCAATCCATGGTGTCCAAGTATCCACAGAGATTTGCAGGGCTTTCTTCCATTTCTCCAACTGCTGCACTGCAGATAAGCGCCCTCCTCTTGCGGAAAACCTTTCACACACAACAGGAAGACCTGCCCTCCATTCCACTGGGTGCTACATATTTTAAGAAAGATATTTTATTATTTTCCAAAAGAATTTTGCTCTTTGGCATTGCTGCAAGTATAAGTCTATAAAGGCTTTAAACCACCTAATTCACACTACCATTTTTGATTTCAAGTGACTCATGTGAAGCATTTCAACCTCAATGGATGCTAGCATCCAAAGATTAAATGTTACATCTGTAAAATAAATCTCAAAGAAGTGGTGAAATAATTGACACCAGATCGAAAACATTTTTTCATGATTTTCATTAAATCAAGGATTATTGTTTTTCTTTGCTTGTAAAATTGCGTTTACTTATCAGGAAATTTTGGGGGGAAATGTGAATGGTCCTTTATCATTATTATTCTTTTTCTGGAAGCAATTGCTTTGAAAACAAATCCAGATCTTCCCTCATGCTCCTAGCTCAAAACTCCAATAACTCTGTTGAGCTGCGATGGTGACCCTGGTGGAATGCACTCCTTTGGTCTTTCTTCCTCCTTCAACCTTATCAATATTTACAGGACTGTGGCAGTGATGAAATGTGGGGAGAGGGAGGAAAAAGAAACAAAAAAAAACAACCTTTTTATTATTTATACAGTTCTAGTTTGTTTTTGTTCCAGTTGCTTATTTTTACCACCCTATATTTTATTTGTTGACATTTTGGTTTGCTGGTTGACAAATGCTCATATAGACATAAACTCTGACTATACACACAGCTACATCAAACCTACAAAGAAAACCTGTATGACAACCATGCTTTATTAAAGCAAGATTTGTCATATCTCTTAGTCCTGCATGTTTCTCTGTATGTGTGTGTCAAAATAACATTTGTTACAAAAGCAGATATCTACAGCATTCAACTTTCAAAAGGAGTACAAAAAATTGTACATATATTTCCCTTAAATGTTGTTGTGTTGCCACATCTGTATTACGTAATTCTTTTTTGAAGTTAGATTAAGAAATAGCAGCAGAAATACAGTGTGTGCATCTCTATCTTTTAGGAGGAGGGATTTTTTGATTCTTCAATGTTTCTCAACAGGCTTCACAAGACAGCATATTCACATTTTTCTTTTAAGGTCAGTGCCAATGAGTTTATTTTACTAAACTAACAACTAAAGGCTCTTTTGCATGTGGTAGAAAAAGGAGATTCAAATCATAAGTGTGTAGCCTTCAATACAGGACCAACCGTAAGATCCTAATATTTAAACATGGACCAAAATCCATCAGCCATGTTTACAAGATCTTTTCAAGTCCATGACATTAAGCATAAAGAATGAATGTAGTTTGCTGTGCAAAAGGAAGTCAATCCAATTTCAGAGCTTTTTTTTTTAGCTATTATTGTCATTACACTGTCACAAGTACAAGCAACGAAATTCACTCTCTGCATTTAACCCATCTGTTAGGTTTAAACACCAAACACCTTATTCAGCAACCTGCACAAAGAATGACACAGAGAATTTAGTATATTTTACTTGCAAGGAGAGGGGATCAGAAACTGCATTCAGTTACAACTTCAAACCCACTCTGAAGCAGTATCTGCTCTCCAAGCCCTTTATTGAAAAAACGCCCTGATTACAATGTGGTTTCAACCGCTAAAGGGGGAGGGAACAGAACCCAGTTGAAACCAGAATTTTCGTACAACATCATACAACATCAGAGGATAAGGAGAACCCCTCTCCTTATCTAGTTGCACAGTTCTCCATTCTCCTCCACACCCTTAACGACATCTGTTAACAGCAGTCGCAGTCAACATCCCTCCTGCACAGACTTAAAAAACATTAATGACACAGCAAACAAAACTAAATGTTTTAACACTCTTTGTAATATGAGTAAGATAGAGATAACAAAATGTGTAAGTATAATATGATTAAAGTAATATGATTAAAGTAGAATAACTTATGTTCAATTAATTAACCCAACATTTCCCTCCTGTTTATTCACTTTAAGCTATTTATTTTATCATTCAATAGTTACTTCTTTTCAGATTTTCAACTAAGAAATCATTCTTTTTTCTTTTTTTAGCTGTAAAGGGTACACTCAGAGGTACTTTAAACTGGTGGGTTATTGTCGTTGGGATTAGGATAAAAGTCAGGAAAGTGTAAAGAGAATTCATCCTCTTCGCTGTCTTCATCATCCGATAGGTGTTCCTCAGTGGACATAAGGGCATACATTTCTGTTTTAATGGGTTGTATTGCAGTGGTAATTAGTCTATTTAGCAGCACTCTAATACATGGAATACAACAACATCCACATAAGGTCAGGATGGCGGCAAATATAGCTACAGACATCAAAATAGAAAGTACCAGTTGTTTGTATTTACCAAAAATGTCTCCAGATCCATCCCACATTTTTGTGTCAACTCCAGAATGGTCTTTCATTTTGCTGTTAAGAGAGCGAAGGCCTTCAAGGGCCTTTGTGAGGCTGCCATCTGCAGCAGTGTTGTTGGGAATAAAGGTGCAACACTGATCTCCAAAAATAGAGCACACACCACCTTTTTCAGCTAACAACATGTCAACAGCAATACGGTTCTGGAAAGCCATCAGAGAGGTAGCTGACAATTGTTCATGGATGGCGGAGAAGCCTTGTTCTGTTTTATTTCCCAGCCTCTGGACGTTATAGTGGATGTAGTTGATCCTGTCTACATTTTTATTTATAGTACACCACCAGCATAAGAAAGATTCAAATCCTGCAGAAACTTGATTCACTAGTTTATACTCATCTAGAACACCTCTGGGTACTCCAATACTGTCAATATAAGTAGGGTCATCTGGACTCCACGCATTTTCAGATGCCCTCCTTCTTCTAGTATGCCATGTATGTGGTAAAATACTGTTTACAGTCGTTAACAATTCATCCATTGTGAGTGAAGTAATAGAAACAGGTAAAATCAAGGTGACTGCAGCACACAATCCAGTGGTGTTGCATGGAAGTCTGTCAAACAATCTGTCATCTCCACACCACCACCAGATGTCACTGCGGGATTGAGGTTTAAAAAAGGTGGATACCAGTAAAATGCTTGCACATTGTTTTTCATTTAGTGTACCCAATTTTGGGCCCACTCCGGTCCTGTTTACACAGGTGAAATTTGCCACAGCCACTTTCTTCAAAAAGATTGGTTTTTTCTTCTCATCTGTGGTCAGGGGATAGATCTTATCCCAATAGGTGCAATTATCAGTTGGAACTGTATAATTCATTATATTTAGAAGACATTGAGGAGTTATGGTGGCAGGAACCACACGTAACAGCGGCCTGGCTCCCATACACACAAGACAATCAGTGGACACTGTTTTAGCTGCTTGTTCTGCCATTAAAAGCCAGTTGTTTGTTTGCCCAGAGATTCCAGTGGTGACTTGAAACAATTCATCCGTTTTAAGCGGGTCATTAATATTTTGAATTTTTATCTGTTCACCTTGGGCAGAAGTAAGAATCCCTTGTATCTCATTTTCTTCTTGTGTAACATTTGCAGAGCACAGATACAATGTCCAACATGGATCGGTTTCACTAGACCGTGCACATAGAAATGAGGAAGAACAGCCTTCCTTCTCAAGGGGTTCTGCTGTGGAGTTTATTGTCATAGTGAAAACTTTGGAGGCATGGTTAACAGTGAACCCTGATATTCTACTCATCCATTTCTTAGCTAAAGATGTCCATCCATACGATCCTTTTTTCCACTGTCCAGTGGTTCTGAAAACGTCTCCCCAACTCTTTTGAGTTCTTTGAACTACACGGGGATATAGGTAGAAATCATAACCTCGCCAATCTCCCGGGTCAATTTTAAATCTTTGCGAGAATGTTTGAAAAGGAATAGTCACTACACTGATTACTCTAGTAGAGTTATAGCAGAGATAGACATCCCTTTTACAAATAGCTGGCTCATGGGGGCAACAAGAATCCTTGCCCTGAGTGAGAGCTAAAAACAAAACTAATATGAAAAGTTGCAACATCATCTAGGTTCAAACTTCAAAAAGTTTCCTATGGGTAATCTTTTACACAGTGGTCTACTTCCTATGACCTCTCGGCAGAGTTGTGTACAATCATCACCAGTTTGAGACGGTTGTATACTAAAAATACAACCCCCTTTGTACGATGGACTTCCTCTGAAGGTCGGTGAAGGAGACCAAATGCGTATTCTATAACAGGTACCACAGTAGAATTACTAGAGTGCTAAGCAGTATGGTAAGGTTCCACAGAATAATTAAGAAAGTGATTTTACTTATTACTCATCTGATCTAACTATCACTTTCTTGCAATCCATTTAGAAAACAAATCTATTATAACCAAACAGAATTGAAAGGATAAATAGGTTTAGGGAAAGCACCTTTTTTAGGTCTTAAATTTCCTTGAAGATTATGTTTAGCACATATTAGACATGCTTTACAAAAGTTTTTTGCATAAAATATAAATCCATATGCTGTATAATGATGCTCAATGCTCAATCAATCCTACAATCCCCCAGTTTGAGACATGAGTGAAATCATGACTCAATATAGCAGCTCATTCAAAGAAATTTTTTTATTTGGAAGGATTGGTTCATGTTCTGGTCACATATAGGGGCCATCATGGATTTTATGATAGTTTGGCTGAATAACATGTTTGTTTCGTTGAATGTCATCCCCACTTCACATGTATTTAATAAGAAATGTTATGTTTAATGCAATGTTACGATGAAATTAGGACAGCAACTAACAATTATTTCGTAAATCGATCAGTCTATCGTTAATTATTTCGATTAATTGGTTAGCCAAAAGTTCTGTAAAGAAGATTACTAATGACATTAAACCAGGTGAAACCAAAACATTTCCTCCTGAAGAGCTCCGGACGGAAGTTATTGACAGACAAAAACATTTTATATCGTATTTGCAAAATGTTTATAAATTTATTTTACAGTTTTGGTATGATTACTGATCCAAGTGGGTTACTCTGTCGGAGAAAGCCAGATTTTACATGTATATTATGTGTTAGAGTCTCTATACTCCATTTAATGATGAATCACTAAATTTGTTTACGAATATGTAAATAAACAATGAATATGATTCATGTTTTCAGCCACAGATAAAATACATGAGATGGGCAACACAGAGTAACTACAGCCCAGATGTTCAACTTTCATAGTGAAGTTATTATTTTTAATGAAGCATAGTAGGTAAAAATATAAGAGTGGGGTTTAACTCTGCACGATTCTATATATTTAGAAGAAAGTACTGTATTTACCGTCTGTCTCAGTTGTTCAAATAAAATCATTTACAAAGTGGAAAACAGTCCTAATTCCACATTCATCAGAGCCGGCGATACTCCAACATTGATAAACAGCATCTAGTTAGTGTAGTGCTTAAAAATGTTTATTAATGTAGCAAAATGCTCCTTTTTTCTTTAAACAATGAATTCCTCTCATCAGTACTGATGCTCATATCAAGCATAAAAAAAGAAAGGCATGCATAATGCATAGTACCAATGACACCAGACCAATAGTGTCCCTACCAGGGATGGGATGCCCAGCCTCTGTCTAAGCAAAGCATAGAGCATCCCTGCCTAAGAGGTTAACTGGACATTCAGGTAAAGTCAGTACAGACAGCCGGCAGGAGAGTCCTTCAGGGTCTCTCAACCACACAAGCTGGATCTTCTGCACAGCCTTTAAATGACCTTGAACTAATCGGACTATGACAGTCTCAGGTCCTTGGCCAGCACCTGGAATTTGTTGTTTAACAGTTGTTCTGCATGCACCACTGTCACACAGGAAAACTGTTGGGGTGCTATTCACATGTATAGTTAATACAACTAATCCTTATTTATGCATATTAATTATGTTTTTGATAAAAATGCTTTGGCTAAAATGCCATCAGAAGGCTGATAAATAGAGAGGAAAAAAGGACAAGAACAGAGGGACAAAACCTAGAACAAATAATGAATGTCTATTCTATTAACATTTCTCTATCTGTAGAATAGGACTGTTTTATAGGTTTTCTTGTCAGGGGGGGCCCCCTGCCCATCCATGCCCAGGGCCCCAAATTTCCTAAATCCGCCCCTGCCTATAGACCATCATGACAGGAAAAAATGGATTTTCAGCTGGCCCCTGACCCGCCAAAGGATTTGGCAGCTCAATTAAAGGAAACACTCAATTTCAGGTTTGGGTTCAGGGGCTGGCTGTGGGGAGATTAAGCCTCCCCCCATATCTTTTGACCAAGCCCCCACAGGTCCCCCAGAATGGGTAACCCTTGTGGAGGTGCTGGGCATAGGAGAATAAGCCGGTAGATTCTCAACTTTAGGAGCTGGCAAGACTGGGGCTGAAGCAGAAGCAGCAGCAGCAGCAGCACCAAGTTCATTTGGGTCTTGCTGTAAAGCTGCTTGTGCAGCTGCTTGTGCTTGCTGTAATAATGCTGAATATGGACCTACAGGTAAATCATCTTTACGATGGGTATGTGCAAGGGTATGGGTTCTTTTATTGTGGTTCTGCAGGCTCCTGTATCACACAAAATTTAACAGGAGTGCCCTGGACCATCAGAACTATTTCTGGTCTATAACATTTCTTTAAAAAAAAAATCTTCTAGGTTTAAGACATCCATATTTTCACCCTCTATCTCTCTAATAGAAAATGGTTGATCATCTAGTCATGCTGAGCTTCCTGCTTTTGTGGTTTACTTTGACAGTGTCTAGCTATGTGGCCTTTTTTTCCACATGACCAACACGCTCTGGAATTATCAGTTGAGCGTGATCCAAAATCTCTTCCCTTTCCACGGCCTCGGCCCCTACCTCTGGACTGCTGATAAAACACAGTGTCCTCTTCCTCCTGATAAAACACAGTGGATTCTTTATTGTGATTCTTTTTACTTTTTATGACTTTCTCTGCATGCAGGGCGTGGTTTATATACTTTTGGAGTGTTGCACCACTCATCTCTATGTGGTGACGATTTACCCATTCTTGAATTACACATTCTTCCACATCCTTCTTTGGAGAGGGAATTCCTTCTACTGCTTTTCTTTGTCTCTCCTCCCTCTCTCTGTTAGCTCTGCACTCTCCCTCTTCTCTCTGTCCTGCCAATTTCATCCAGACCATGGTTTGCATGTAACCTTCTTTTGCCATCAAAGTGTCTTTATTTTTGCTTTTTGTTTTTATTTTTTGCTGCAATTCCTTTATGTTTGTGGTGCTCAATTTACCATTAAAACCGTAGTTTTTTATCCAGTAACACAACGGCTCTGCCGCCAATGGGTCATCATTTTCGACTGCTTTCCAATCTTTGCACTGGAGTTTCTCTAATAACTTCTGTTTTTCTTTACTTTGCCCCTTTCCCATTTTGAACTAAATTTGGGCCCAGTGGGTTTTCAACACCTGTCGTGTTCTAAACACTGGGGCTTCAGACAAGATGGTGATCAACGACTTTTTGTGGTAAAACTCACTTCAACCCTTACAGGTGGAGTTTTCTTGTCTACAAACATCCACAAAAGCTCACCATTTAACCCTTGTCTTTTTGGTATGAAATACAGATATCTAGTGATATCTATATTTCCTTACACACGCACACACACACACACACACACTCACTGCGCAGTTAACTTTTACTTTATTTCTGTTTACTTATTTTAAACACAGAGGACGCCGCCATCCTATGCAGAATTTAACTAGTTTACAACTCGGGGAGCCTGCCCTTACAAACTAGGGGAGCCTGCCCTCCCGCGGACTTTAACTGTTTTAAAATTTCTATTTTACCTGATAGAGTCTAGAATTGTCAGGGTTTTAGTACAAAAGGGGGACCTCGTTACCCCATGCGGAATTTAACTATTTAAGATAGAGGACACCGCCGTCCTTCACGAGGTTTAAACTGTTTGCAAAGGGGAATCTCGTGACCCCACGCTGAGAGGACTTCAAAAGGGGAATCTCGTGACCCCACGCCCTTCACTTCGATCTTTTTTTCTTTTTTTTTTATATTATTATATTTTATAAATTTTTTATATTTTATATATTTTTCTTCCAATAATTCACTCACTCCTTATTAAAAGAAAAACTACTCACAATTCTCTGCGTCCTCGAAATGCTTCAACCGTCGGACCCCAGCTTGTAAGGGAGAGACCAGTCCCGTAAAGGGTCTCTTTGCTGCGGCCGCAGGCTTATCTGGATCTCACTCACCTGCTGGGGGTCGTCGGGTATCTTGCAATCCGGCTCGAAGGACCAATTAATGTTAGGTTTAAACACCAAACACCTTATTCAGCAACCTGCACAAAGAATGACACAGAGAATTTAGTATATTTTACTTGCAAGGAGAGGGGATCAGAAACTGCATTCAGTTACAACTTCAAACCCACTCTGAAGCAGTATCTGCTCTCCAAGCCCTTTATTGAAAAAACGCCCTGATTACAATGTGGTTTCAACCGCTAAAGGGGGAGGGAACAGAACCCAGTTGAAACCAGAATTTTCGTACAACATCATACAACATCAGAGGATAAGGAGAACCCCTCTCCTTATCTAGTTGCACAGTTCTCCATTCTCCTCCACACCCTTAACGACATCTGTTAACAGCAGTCGCAGTCAACATCCCTCCTGCACAGACTTAAAAAACATTAATGACACAGCAAACAAAACTAAATGTTTTAACACTCTTTGTAATATGAGTAAGATAGAGATAACAAAATGTGTAAGTATAATATGATTAAAGTAATATGATTAAAGTAGAATAACTTATGTTCAATTAATTAACCCAACACCATCCCCTTGGGGAGCAGTGGGCTGCCATTGTGCGGTTGTGGCACATGAGTCTGTGGGAGTGGGACTCCGAACTCAGGACCTCAGGATTCCAAGCTCTATCCCCTTACCACTAGGCCGCCACCCCCCTAGGTGTATCCAATGAAAAGGGAGATAAATGTAGAATATTTAAAAATAAGGCAAACATCCTTGAGGAAAGTAAACCTCATCTCAGTTGAATTTGATAATGAGATTTGACCTACGAATCTGGACGTTAGACAAACATAAGAAAACTTGTGAGGAACGTGGGTCACTATAGCTCAATCCTGGGTGATGCTCTACTGAATGAGTCAGCTTCTCTGGCTCTTTCTCTCTCTGTCTGTCCAGATCTAACCCACACTTACAATTACCTAGAGGGGACAACTTGTTGATTTCCATTTCTGTCCTCAGCTCATCATACCATTCCTTATTCACATCTGAGTCACCATAACACACACTCCAGATGCAAATGGTCTGGTATTTCTGCAGATTCAGAGGTGGAGGGCAAAATATACATTAATAAGATAATATATATATATAATGTCTGTGTAAGATAGTTAGCGGAAAGCTCTGTGGTTTCACCTTTAAGCTTTCTGTCCCCAATTTTCTCACTCTGGACAAACTCTTTAAATAACACTTCCTAATGTATATGCGTTAAATAATCATGAGATATGACAACAGATTTTGACAGAAATTTTAATCTTACTCAGTCCAGAGAAGTTGTTCAGGGTTACAGAAGGAAGCCGGCCTTGATTCTCTATTAAGTCAGCCCCGAATCCCAGTTAAAGAAGCATTTTATAAAACTTCAGTCTGCCACATCATCACATCATTATATCATACATGTTTGTAAATGTGGAGACATCCATGGCTCCAGCCACATTCAAATATTATACTATTTTCTTATATTAAAGACACCACTCTCATTCCTTTCCCAAATCTCTGCCACGTACAGAACGAAGATGACTTTTTCTCCTGACAGAAGTACAAGTCCAATTAGATAAAATACAAAACATTAGTTTAGAAATGTATCAGGAAGGTAATATTAGGGTTTAACAGACTCTACTTCATAAGGAAAAATAATCCTAACAAAGTGTAAACTATGTTAAAAATGTTATATTGCTTGGTGGGACATTGAATGTTTTAGTTTGAGCATACAGTTCCCCTTTACACATTTATTTTTGGGCTTTTTGTTTGACTTTTTGTCACATTTTCCTATTTGATATGAGATGTGGATAACCTGAATGAATGTAAAAAGCAGTTTTCAAAATCTGACTTGACTTACTTCATTCCATAAAAACCAAACCAACATTTTCCTGTGAAGAAACAACTGCTCACTAAACCTAATAACTACTTGTATGGCCCTATCAGACATTGGTAATAACTAATAAAGAGGCATCATTGTTGATGAGTCAACCTCTTTTTCTTGTAAAGTTGTTTTAATTCAGTAAATTAAGGTTTTGGGGCATTAACCGTCTGTTTGAGATCATAGATGAGACAGGCCTTTGGGTGTGTTGTGGAGATAAGGGATTTTATCCATCTAATTCCTCAGCAAGGGAGCCGCAAGGGGGCCATTTACTTCTTATTGAATTGGAAATACTGGCCATAACACACTGAGCGAGCTGCACTCATTTGTTCTCCCTTTTTGGAGATCTCTTTGAGTTTTCAGTTATTTATGTCATTCTGTTTTGGTTGGTCATTGGTTTCTTTTCCATTTTGTTATATGGAGCCTAGGCAGAAGTTCAACTGAAGAAACTAATTGGTTTCCTACATCCACCTGCGACACAGCCTATCAGCTTTGAACCACACCTCCACAAAAGCCAATCAGCATGCAAAGTTCATCTTAAAAGGCCTCATATACACACCTGTCTGCTCCTGTGTGCAGGTGGCGGATGTGCTGTGTGAATTCATTCAGATTAAACCGTTTTAACCCACCTCCAGCCCCTGCTCCACCTTCGTAGCTAAAGCTTCATCAAAATGTCATTCCTCCCGGACTCTGCGTTCCCTGTCTCATCTCAACCGGTCTGGCAGAAGACCGCCATGTTGAGCCTGGTTCTGCCAGAGGTTTCTTCCCAACAGGGAGTTTTTCCTCTCCACTGTCGCTTCATGCTTGCTCATCATGGACAGGTTCTCTCAACCTGTGATATCCTAACTGGACTTCCATATTCCAGGTCCCTGAGTGAAACTCTAGTATCAGCTCATGCTGTCCACTGGATCCCTCCATAAAGCTCAGCGTACTGTCTCGCTAACCAGCAGTCTACAGTGACCAACCTCATATATCTCCATTCCAACACCAGTTTCAGGCCTGGGGGGAAACAGCCCTGTTCTTTACTCCTGTTCATGCATGTCTATTAAAATGAAGCGCTATGTTTCCTGTCGAGGTCTGAGGTGTCCAAGACAAAGTAATTGTATCAATACATTTCTCCTAATTGTCTTTTCTTTTTGTGTGAGTTTTTTACAGATTGAAATTTAAGCTGTGATGTATTTTTTGATTTACTCTCTGTTGCTCCCTTGTGCCAGTCTCCTTTCCCCTAGCTCCCTTCTAGTTACTTCTATCCGCACCTGTTCCATATCAGCTGATTAGTCCATTCTTTGTTCTATCCCCCATATATACTCCTAATCTTCAGCTACTGTTTGCTGTTTTCTTGTTGTTACTTGGCTCCCCATGTGCGTCTTCCCCTGACATCTCCTGGGTTTTGGTTTCCTGTATTTTGATTCTTGGGTTTTGTTTTTGTTGCCTGAAAGAACACATTTCTATCTTCCTCATCTTAGCAGTAGGGTCCTCAAGAAACCTCAACCCAACCTGACAGAGAGGGTTTATAGCTTCTCCTCTTTTTGTGTTTTGGGGTGTGCATTAGTCCCAACTATAAGTGGACCAGTACGCAGTAGTAGGTAGTACCGTCATTTCTATATGTTACACTTTGGCGTAACTTTTTAAACTGTAGGGATTTTGGCCCTTTTCCCAGCCCACACAATTCTCCTGACCTCTTCGCATTTTATAGCTTGTGGCCAGTTTATTGGTAAAACGTTACATCAAATGAAACCCATTGGTTTAATGCAAAGCAATTGCTGAACATTCATGTGGCTGAAGGTGTTTAAATGAGTAAGAGAAGAGGAAATAAAGGACCAATGCTGTGATGTATGGTTATGACTCAAACTGAGCTGAATGTTACAGTAGCAATCTGAAGAGTCCTCCACTATACAAGGAAATGGAGTTTGAACTTGATGTAGCAAAACTCCACAATGATGTTGTAGATAAATGTTAAGATCAGGGGCAGTTCTTCACATTTTGGGGGTTCGGAGCACACATACTGTCCTCTGTGGGGACCACTGCCTTTTTGTTTCTCTCCATTTACAAAATATCAGCTACAGATAAGAGAAAAAAATTTGTTTTAACAAATTTTACACCAATAATCATGCATATACTCCTACACAAGATAAGTGTGTTTTACCTACCATAGCCTTTATTTTTTTGAAGGCTGTTCATGCATATTATTTTTTTTTTTTTTTGCATTTATTACCAGAGACTGGAGAGAGGTCCATCATCTAATTGAGCAAATAAGTTTGCATTGCTCATAACTGATATTATATGTTTTTTTCCAGATTTGTAGTTATAAGATTACTACAATTAAGATTTTTCACAGGCCTATATTTGTGGTTCCTCCCTAAGTACACTCTGGGCCGGATCTATCAAAGGTTTGCGTGTATAAAAACGTGAGCTATTTCACTGCGCATGCTAAAAAATGTACAAACTGATCTATCAACAGCGTGCTAAAAGCATTTGGTCTTTAAAACGCGCTAGATAGCGCCTCTTATTCATTTAGTACTTTTTCTGCAATGAATATGCAATATGGGGCGTTTACACGCAAAAGTGCGTCTTGTGGGAGGAGAACATGTAAATATATTAATTTAGCACTCGCAAAGTGATTTATCAAACCTGAAAGCAATTTTGCTAACGGTATCTGACTCTATATTTAACACGTTTCAAAAGAAGGTGCAAATGGTCTGTATGCGTAATTGCGCACACATGGCAGCGGTTATTGTCGCAAGAAGGAGACATCGAAATGAAGCAAGGAGACGCAGAGAATGCATTTTTTCACTCCGTGTGAATATTTTTGGAATGAACGAGGAAACGATCATCAAAACATATCGTTTATCCAGCATTGCCATTTTGGAGCTGTTGGGGGAACTCCGAATGGACTTGGAGCCAGCCACAAGGAGGACCCACGCAATACCAGATATCACAAAACTCCTTGCAACATTGCACTTTTTTGCATCTGGGTCATTCCAGCGTAAGGTTGGAGCGAAATGCCATGTCGCCCTGACGGCCTACCAGAGAACCTCCCCCCTGCGCCTGTGGAGCAACATGCCAATGCTGCGGGGATGCGTACGCGCAGTAATCTCATCCACAGTCACTTCTTGTGAGCCATTTGGAATGTGCATTTTTCTACAGACCAATACAAAACACCTGTTTTTTTTTTTTGTTTTTTTTTACTGCAGTGAAGTAGAAATTCATCCAGGGGGTGGGGTGTCACTGTAAGATTTAAATTTCTTAATGCACTAGTTTGTACAAACTACAAACTACTTTGCCGCAAACCACAAAACGCGCAAAACCATCATTTAAATAGGCCGTCTCCAACAGTTTTGCACCTGCGACCAGTTACGCAATTGCTCTTGTAAAATCACCCGCAAACCATGGTTCAGCCCCTCGCGCAAAATTCCAGTTTGCGAGCGCAAATTACTGCACGCAAAATTGGATCTTGATAAATCCGGCCCATTGTGTGAAATGTGATGGAGGAACACAGGCACTAGATAAAATATTATGGCCAAAGTAGAATGGGTTTCACTGAGGCCAGGCTTAATACGTGGTTTTAATAAAAGTGGATTTGTGACACTTTGAACTTGGTTCTCATAGATTTTTAGAACTGGCTTTGTTATTGTTTTGTTTTGTTCTCTATAAAATATTTAAATAAAATAATAAAATTAATTTTTTTTCTGTTTCATCCTGGGATTAAGAAGAGTAGCAGCACTTAAGCAACCATTCAGAGCCAATTAGAATCCTGATAAATGATAAAACCATAATATAAGTGCAAGCAAAAGGTAAAGAAGACATTAGGTTATACTCTAATAATGTCACTAATGATTCATTTAAAAACAAAACTTTATAAACAATTCCAGTCTCAGTGAAAATTGAAAGAGACATCTAAATGTAACATATGGATTATAAGAGATTATGAAATACAATTAATTTTATTTGTCATATGTTTGAGGAGAAGGAAAAAAGGACAAGATATGAAAATTAATCAAAAATATTTATTTTCAATGTTCTATCTACATCTGTCCTCTCTTTAAAGTGTGGCTCTGTCATAGACACAAAAAAGCTGTTCAGGTGTGGAAACTTCAACGACAACAAAGTGCATTCCTAATAATTATTAAAATGAGCCATGAATACTGCAAAAGCTCCCTAACGCACAAGACTCGGCTGTGTCAACACAGCACTTTCCGTTTACAGTGTAGTCCCACAGCAGGCTGCAGACACCAGATAACAACAGCACAAAGCATGCTGGGAGATAAAAGCGCCACTAAATGCACTGGGGCCCCCTTGGTGGTTGTCACAGCTTGATGTGACAACCACCATTCAGTATTAGCGCTGTGAAAGGTGTACCTTCTAGCAAACAGTGCAACAGAACAAGAGATGAAAAAGAAAGTTAAAAAAATGCTATTTTTGTCAAGGGCTAAATTCTCTGCATACATTTTTATTAAAAAAAAGCTATTACAAAGACAACAAGTCAAAACTTGGTGACAGTAGCAATATATAACATTTTGCAACTAAATATTAAATTTGTGCTGTGTTGCTTTTCTCCTCAATTGTACCTTTTTAATAATAGCTTTGGCTAAAAGTTATTGATTTAGTTTGTCACTGTTTGTAGAATTTTATGATGATTAATAATCCCACAAATTAACGATTTTTAGAATTAAAAATAAAAATCATTGTAATATTTACTGATATTGATACCATAATCTGGGAGTAGTTGATAAAAACAAAGCTTTAATTTGTATAAAAGAAAAAAATCGTGACTTACTCCATCCGATTTTGTTTTGCTTTTTTAATAATGTTTCACCCATTGAGCTAGACTTAACTCTATTTTGGCTCATTCTTTAATCTCAGAGGCTAATCCCAAATTCCCAGAAACTTTGTGTCTTTTGTCAAGCCAGACATTTTCTCTCGGCTATCTGACAGCAAATCCTCTAAAATGATCTAATGTACCATTTATGACCAAATTGCCTCTAGAGAAAAAGGGACTCACTGAAATCTAATTTAGTGGTGCTGTCTTGCAATGTTATTGTGATAGTATCGATCGACGTGTAATAAAAAATGTCAATTTCCCCTTGATCGGTTCAGACAATAAACCAGCAGCTCACGTTCTAAAAATAATATATATATTTTTTTCCTTTTTATTAGATAGATCAGAACTGGGACCTTAAACAGTTCTCTATGTGTAAACGCATCAGAAAACACTGTATAGTCTGTGTAAACGCATCAGTATAGTCTTGACATAAAAATCTGATATAGGTAAGAAAACATTTGTTTTACTGCCAACTTTTGCCAACTCATTCATGAGCATGTTTGGGCTAAATTGTTAACGAATATCAAGATTTAATGGGACTGACTATGTTGTATTAGAATTTCAATCTGAAAAACTCACACAGAGAGAAAAGATAATTAGAAGAATTTATTGATAAGAAAGTATAGTCTTTGGCGCTCAGACCTCGGCAGGAACATTCATGCTGAATTATGCTTTAACATGCATGAGTAGATGAATGTGAATAGGGATGTTCCCCCCGGGCCTGAAACTGGTGGTGGTTTAATCCGAGCTGGTTGACAAGGTGATCTGCTGGGCAGAATTGTGGGACTAGAAGACTGAGGGAGCTGACGCCGGGGCTTCACTCAGACTCGGGATATAGAGGTCCTGCTCGGTGATGCAGGTACCGTGAAGTGTCCATGATGAGCAAGCATGAAGCGACAGTGGAGAGGAAAAACTCCCCTTTGGGAAGAAACCTCTGGCAGAACCGGGCTCAACATGGTGGTCTTCTGCCGGACCAATGCGATGAGACGAGGGATGGTGACAACTGGGATTAATACTCTCTGATGAGGTTGAGGTGAAGTCGTGTCATGGAGGACGATTCAGCTGCGATGGCGGAGAAGGGGATGGAGGTGGGTGAATTGTCGTCTGGATCGAAATCCGACATTGCGATTGCAGGATAGCGGCTGTGGTGAGATTTGAGGGAGTTTATAAAGTGGAAGCAGGACGCTGATTGGGCTTCGTGGTGGAGTAGTTCAAAGCTGATTGGCTCGCTTCGGAGACGGATCGGCTTCTGATGATGTGAGGTAAGTCAGAGTTTCTTCAATTGAACTTTCGCTAGAGCTTCATTTCAATCTGAAAAACTCACACAGAGAGAAAAGATAATTAGAAGAATTTATTGATAAGAAAGTATAGTCTTTGGCGCTCAGACCTCGGCAGGAACATTCATGCTGAATTATGCTTTAACATGCATGAGTAGATGAATGTGAATAGGGATGTTCCCCCAAAAAGCCGAGGTCGAGGCCGGAGAGTCCGTATGCTCGTAGGGCATACGCTAGGGACAGAATAAAGAATGCGTAATGAAATGCTGAGAAGGTTTGCAAACAACTTACCGAGCCAGGTTGTTGATGAGGATGGCGACCACGGTTGACGCCGAGAACTTACCGATGATGATTTACCCATGATGATGATGATGAACCCATGATGATGATGATTTACCCATGATGATGATGATGAACCCATGATGATGATGATGAACCCATGATGATGATGAACCCATGATGATGATGATGAACCCATGATGATGATGATGATGATGATGATGAACCCACGATGATGATGATGATGATGATGATGATGAACCCATGATGATGATGATGATGATGAACCCATGATGATGATGATGAACCCATGATGATGATGATGATGATGATGATGATGATGATGGTGATGAACCCATGATGATGATGATGATGATGATGAACCCATGATGATGATGATGAACCCATGATGATGATGATGATGATCCCATGATGATGATGATCCCATGATGATGATGATCCCATGATGATGATGATGATCCCATGATGATGAAGATGATGATGATGATCCCATGATGATGATGATGATGATGATGATGATCCCATGATGGTGATGATGATGATGATCCCATGATGGTGATGATGATGATGATCCCATGATGATGATGACGATGATGATCCCATGATGATGATGACGATGATGATCCCATGACGATGATGATCCCATGATGATGATGACGATGATGATGAATCCTGCGGATGATGATGACGATGGTGCATCCCATTATGATGACGATGATAATGAATCTTGCGGATGAGTCTGATAATGAATCTTGCGGATGAGTCCATATAGAACATATAACATGACGGGATACAGACATGACGAGACGCAGACATGGTGCATATTGATGCATTGGAAATGCAAGCAAAATGGCGTAGGGATGCATGACGAGACACGACGAGACACAGATAGGGAGCATGTGATGCATGGGGAATGAATCTTGCGGATGAGTCTGATAATGAATCTTGCGGATGAGTCTGATAATGAATCTTGCGGATGAGTCCATATAGAACATATAACATGACGGGATACAGACATGACGAGACGCAGACATGGTGCATATTGATGCATTGAAAATGCAAGCAAAATGGCGTAAGGGATGCATGACGGGACACGACGAGGCACAGATAGGGAGCATGTGATGCATGGGGAATGAATCTTGCGGATGAGTCTGATAATGAATCTTGCGGATGAGTCTGATAATGAATCTTGCAGATGAGTCTGATAATGAATCTTGCGGATGAGTCTGATAATGAATCTTGCGGATGATTCTTGCGGATGGTTACATATATGAAGAATTGATGCATTAGGGAATGCATACTAAATGGTGTCAAGGATGCATGACGAGACACAGACCAGACGTGACGTGACACACAGGAGAATGCATATAATGCCTGTCATAAAGGTGAGATTGCATGAATGCGAGCCAGAATGAAGACAGCATGAATAGCCAGGAGACAGCATGGAAGACTGCATGAAGCAGGGAATAATGAAGAAAACTAATAAGGAGTGGGAGTAGAAAATGAGTTAGAGGATAGTCGTGATTAGGTCAGAAAATTATGAAAATGAGTTGAACCACCACCAGTATTTGAAATAGTGTTACCTAGAGGCAGAGAGCACTAAGCTGAGAGAATTGGTGAGAGTTCTGGGCGGATGAATGAGGTATAGGCTGGTGAGCCATCGGCCCAGAGCTGAGGGAAGCCTCAGAACCCCGCGAGTAGCTGCAATGCAGCTGCTCGGTCCAGAACGAATGCCCAGATTACCTACTAGAGGGAAGGCCACGTGATTCTAAGAGTATCCTAAGGTGGTGAAGAACCATGGTGGACGTAGGGTAATGCTTGGGCGAATAAAAGTGCTGAATGCCTGAACATAACGCACTGAGATGATGAAACGTTAGTGACTGCTGCCAGTGATGCTTCTGATGAAGGCATGAGAGACTGGGAGGAGTAGAGACTTATTAGTGGCTTCAACTACTACGAAGTTATCGCAGTGGGCGGACGCGATTCCTTCCCAAAGCCCCACGATGCAAGCTAGCTAGGGTTAGACCTCACACAAGCATAATGGGTGTGAATAAAAGAGGCCATGACCACCTGTCCTGAAGAACCCCCCAAAACCTACGGATGCAGCGTCCGAAAAATTTTTAAGCATGGCAGGAGATAGATAATTTCGACATAGAAAAGAAATTTGTTCCAATTAGAAGCAGTCAGACCAGGAGATCCGAACGGCAGCCTACGTTCAGTATTCTGACCAAGGAGAGGGACGGAAATTGCCGGATCAAGCAACTGGGAATGAAAGCGCGGCCTTGAGAAATAAGCGCATGGCAAATTAGCTGACCTAGCAAGGAGCGCAATTGGCATTTAGAAATGACTGATGTAGAACATCAGTTTGTGTTTTTTTTTTTTTTTTTTTTTTTTTTTTTTTTTGAAGAAGAAGAAGACAGAACGATAATCAGAAGTAATAATAAGGGGTGGTAAGATGACGGGCTGCTAAGACTGAGGTACGATATATATGAAGCGTGCACGGCGGGGACAGACTGATCGGATGGCCTCCTGCAGAAGCTCTGAGTAATCACGATAGATGCTGAATGCGGCCAAAATTTTGGCCAATAGAAAGATCTCTAGTAGACGGAGATCGGATGATTTAAGAAAAACGGTGACGTCACCTGCTGATCGACTTCAGGGGAGGGAAGACTAAGAGACTAAATTAAAATATTCCCCTGAATAATTTAGAACGAGGCTAGGGAAAATATCAGCATGTGTGTTAATATAAGTATGCCTGATAGAGGCAGACGAAGCATAAGAGCAAACTCAAATAGATAGAAAATTATGAATGAAAACATGGTTGAATACGTCTTACCCTAAGGCTGGCCCAGGGCGGGCGTTCCCTAATGTGAATGAGGGGAGGGGGAGGTCCGTCTGAGCAGACAGCGGCAGGGATGACGTGGCAGTGCAGGGATTCCCACGTTTGGAGCGTGCGGACAGCGTCGAAGGATTGAGTGAGAGAGTCCGGTGGAGCGGAGGGAGGCTGAGAGCCGTTAAACGCCAGAAGGACTAGACTGCTATGAATCAGGAAGCTGGAGAGGTCCAAGGCTGCATCGAAACGATGAGAAGGAGCGGGCGTAGTGGTGACTGCTGCTGGGACAGATCCGGGAGGCCTTCTGCGCCTGGCGAGGGGAGCGGAGGACTTGCATGTCTTTTGCGGCCAGGAATCGGAGCGGATTGAAGCGGAAGGCGAGGGAGATGAATCACGAGGAGGTAGGAGGGAGGCTCGTTAAGACATCTGAGCAGAGTCTAGGTCGGAGCCTGGCAATATACCCTTGGAGTGTAACGCGGAAGAAGGAGATGAGAGCGGCTAGACGGGAGTTTCTCCGAGCGGGGAAAATTGAATTGTCGTCTGGATCGAAATCCGACATTGCGATTGCAGGATAGCGGCTGTGGTGAGATTTGAGGGAGTTTATAAAGTGGAAGCAGGACGCTGATTGGGCTTCGTGGTGGAGTAGTTCAAAGCTGATTGGCTCGCTTCGGAGACGGATCGGCTTCTGATGATGTGAGGTAAGTCAGAGTTTCTTCAATTGAACTTTCGCTAGAGCTTCATATTAAAATGGTATGAATAATATTGTGTTATCACCATAGGTTTTTTCTTTAACACACATTATAAGTCTAAGGGATATCTGCTTTTTGAAGTTTTTTTATGTTTAAATTGGGTGTCTGTTGTCTTCTTTTTGCTGTTGTTATCTTGTCTGTCTTCTGTCCATCTGGTCTTTTGTGTTGTCTGTTTTTTACTGCTTTTATTTTCTATCTCTTTCTATCTCCCCTGGTTCTTATACCCTCTTTCTCACTCTCAAACCACCAGTCTGTTATGTTTGATTTTACTTACAAAATGATTTTCAATAAAGTTCCATATATAAGTACCAAAAAGGAGCAAATATGGCAACAGTCATAATGGACTGCTTGTGAAATCAAATCTGTTGCTGTCATCTAGTTCAGGGGGCATCTATTCCCGGAGCCTCATTGGCAAAAGAGGACACCAAAAAAGAAAAAAAAAATATGTTCATCAGTTTATCCTTTATGAAAAATGTAATTGGTACTGGTCAGTAAAAGCCATTTATTAACAGCATTTTTTTTTATCTCTGCTTCTGTCTCCTAGAACCCTAGTCGGGCTCGGCAGATGGCCGCTCACACTGAGTCTGGTTCTGCTGGAGGTTTTTTTTTCTGTTAAAAGGGAGTTTTCCCTCCCCACTGTCGCTACAAGCATGCTTAGTGTAAGGGATTACCTTCGAGTTAGTCAAAGGTCGAAGGAGTTAGTCTATGCAATCAGCTGGTTTTCCTTAGATAGAAAACTTTGAATTAATTTGACTGTATGATCTGGTGAACTGTAAAGTGCCTCGAGATGACATGTGTTGTGAATTGCCGCTATACAAATAAACAAAATTGAATTTTATCATTCCAAGTAATATCTTAGAAGTGATATTATATCCATCTGCTGTGCTGAGAAACCTCTACATTTTCAGATGTTTAATATATTTGATGGTAGCTTGCAGCTAGAAAGAAAGACATGAAGAGCATTTTTACATGAAGGAAAACAAAAGTACTCTGTCTAGCATTGTATTATAGATTAACATTTAGGTTCTTAGTTTTTCAATTAGAATTTCAGAAGTTGTGGAGATTCGGAATAATCTTTTGGTGTTCTTGCGAAGCACAATAAAAACTACAATAAGTATTTTTTTCTTTCTTTATTACTGTAACACAACCCGATGATGACCAGCAATGACTGGTATTAAAGTGCTGCTTTCAGTTTTTTTTCTTTTTAATGCAGAGGGAAGATGATTGTGTGACTCATTTTAAATCTCAGCGGACTCATGTTGAGCCCAAAAAACTGTGAAAGAAATTACTGATTAAAAGTATTTTAGCAAAACAGCCCACAGCATCAACACCCCCAGATTGATATCGTTAAACAGCTAACTATTGTCTGGCTTGCTATTGCCTGCTCAAATTCACTGAAGCCAAAGTGCTCTCAACCATAATAAGAAGGGAGCTAAAACAGATGTGACAGATTGAATTTATTAACTAATAAAAATCTGGCGAGTGTGTTAAAAAGGTCTGACATATTTCTGGACTTTCAAAAGTGATACAATCTAGCCATTGTACAGTTAAGAGTCAAATAACCAATCACACATGGCTAACTTCCACATGTCCATTAAACACTCAACCTTTCAGATTTTTCAGATTTGACATTTTATTCTAGACATTTAACTTATTGTTAAGGAAGAGAAGAAGTATTATCACATAAATCTTTCCTGCCCTATTAACAATGGTGGTGGTATATGGCTTGTGTAGATGTGGCTCCACTAAGCTACTGTTTTAGAACTGAGTCTTACTCTCAGTTCTAAAAGGTCAAAGCAGTTCTTCTAAACTGCTTTTCTGAATTGGTCTTTGTCGCAGTTTTTAAGGACTGCAGCTGCAGCTTCACCAGTGAGGCTGAACCAGCTTCTATCCACCACTCTGCCTGAAAAACCCCAGGCTCTCATAGTCTAAACGCAAACTTGTATAAAAATATCACAGTTCTATGTGAAAACCTTTTGCATTAGTGAATATTAAACTCAAATATGCTGAACTAAATGTTTGGCATGATTAATTTCAAATGAAGTTGTCTGGAAAAAAAACAAATTAATTATATTTAATCAATTGAATTATTTACATTTTATTTAAAGCCAAAAATGCAGTTTGAACTTGAATTACAAGTCTAAAGAAGTGATGTACTACAGCAGAATCTAACTCGTCCAACAATGTAGAACTTTACAGAGCTCATTGTAAATAAAGAATGTTGTTTTTTTTTCCAGCTCAACCTCCCTGATAGTTCCTAGCTAAATTGAAGCTGTAAATGTCGTGCATATGGCTGTCACAGGAGTAGATGTCTGCCCTCACTGCGGCAAGCTAATTATATTTGCACCTCAGTGATGAATGTAGCTCCACTTTGATTTATTTACAACTGGCCTAGCAGCATTCGCAGCCTGTCGTTTCTATGGCTCTCTCTCACACAAATAAACACGTAAGTATAAGAAGTTTAATGCCCCCTGAGAGCAATTATCATGCAGTCCTATGGTATGCAGTTGTGTCATTAATCTCCTCACCGACTTTGCTGTGACAATACAGCACTTCCTGTTGTTATTTACAGAACAGTTCCTGACTAGTTGGTTTTTCTGCATCGAATAATTACAGACACAAATATGCTGACTTGTGGAATCCCAGCAGCTCAATGTGTTTTGTATCTTGTTAATGGGGCAGTAAAGGTAAAAACAGGAAATGATTCAACTCAGTGATATAAAAACTTAATAAGCAAATGAGATTGCTGTCACAGATACGTGTTCGATCAAAGAGGAAGATGCTAAACATGCATTTGAATTGAGCAATACTTTACCAGAGGTACACATGAAGAAATACAAATAAAAGTATTTCAAATATAATTGGTTGAGACCGCTGTAAGCTCTGTGATCTTGTCACAACTTCTTTATTTTCCAAAAAAACATAATTTCAATATTACGTCTATTAGACTTAGACAACATTGTACAACTACTATTCATTGTGACGGTATCTGAAAGACTGCTAACTTTTTGAAAAAAAAAAATCAGTTCTGTTTTAATGTTGCTAATTGCTTTAGATTTCCAAATGCACTCAGTGACAACCAAATTTTCATGTTGCATTTTAATGACGTTCCCAGGGCCTTTTTCGCAAAATGGACCTATAGCCTTAATTATCCTTCACCATACTTGTGTATGTGAACATTAAGTAATGTTCTACAGGGCCCCTTTTTTCCCAAAAGTACTAAAAGTGAAACACATGGGTGCCTATTTTAAGTGAAAAAGCAGTGCCTGTAGTTTGTGTGATTTCTGTTTTTGTTATCTGAAAGGGTGTAGAAAATGTATTACAGCCTAATGATGTATGGGGAAGTTGAGAAGAAAACTTCTCCAGCAGTGGCAGTAATGAGAAAACAAAAACCAAGCCCTGATAAAGGTGCCAATGTCCTGCCATTTGCCCTGCAAACAGGAAGGAGAATGTATAACTAGCAGATATTTGGCCAAATGGATCCTTTTTGTTTACTGTCATTCACCAATTTTTCTTATTTTTTTTATTGAACTTTATTGATCTCACATTGGAGAAATTTACCTCAGCCCACTGCACCCCTTATCTTGGGGCACCCGGGGAGCAGAGTGGGGTTAAGGGTCTTGCTCAGAGCGGCAGTCTGTGGCTGTGGGGCTCAAACACAGAACCTCAGGATTCCAAGCTCTTTGCCCTAACTACTAGGCTGCCACTCCCCTACATTTTAAATTCCTTTTATAGTTTTTTTTTTTGCCAGCTAATATGCTGCGCCAGAGTAGCAGTGTGGGTTTTAGGGTCTGGCTCAAGGACCCTGAGGGGCTATCTGTGGGGTTTAAACTTAGAACCTCAGGATTCAAAGTTCTATGCACTAACCACTAGGCCACCACCTCCCCAAATTACACTTAAAAAGGATTCTTGAATAAAGCGGGAAATAACACACAGGTCTTAAATGTGGTGGATGAACAGAAGTATGAACATTGTAACAAAGGGTCCATCAATTATGCCTCTCAAGTCATAATTTCCCCTCTTAATAATCTTCCTTATATCCTACAATGCACAAGAACTGAGCTGGTGAGCTGGGATTTAATTCAATAAAAAAAACAACTTTACTAAACCCAAAAGGGACATTCAATAAAACAGGATTCATAAATAGTATGTTGCAGGACCTCGTAGAATCTAAATATTTTTAAGCATTCTACTTCAGTTGAAAAATCATTCAAGCTTTGACCCTAATCACTAACAAGTCAAAAAAGGCTTTTCTGATTACGGGTCTTTTTATCCTGCCAGTGAAAGTTTGGATTATTCAGATACAATTGTGTTGAACCATATGAATAACTACCAAAATCCCGGTTAATGACAAGTCTCCACAACGGAAAAAATACTTCAATGTCATTTGTGTAATGCTAAACCCACCTGAAAAGACCCTTCCTAAAGATTTTACAAATCAACTCTAATGTTCAAAGCACATATTCTACATCAGGCTAATTACATTTTAAGGTTAGGGAAGTCTAATGTTTAAATTTGTGACAGCAGCAGAGAAATGCTCTACTTCTAGTATCACTTGCAAGAACTGGTTGGTATATAGATCGTGTCCAGATGTTATTTGGATTTAAATGCTCAGTATGTCTCGTTTTGCTGTACTTATTTCATACTGTATCTGTGTCAGCAATTTCTGGAGATTCTCTTTAGTAGTTTAATCTTTTTTTTATTGTGGAAAAAGAATTGTGTTTAAAATAGATTATCCTATGTCCCTAATTAAACTTGCACAACATAGAAACATACTTAATAATAATCCCTTTATTTCTTCATTAAAAGTGATGCATAATTTCCGATATAGCTTCATTGGCATTTATTTTATTGTTAAGGATGACAAAGAGTAAATTTTGTCAAAAATTTTGTCAAAAATTTAAATTTCTTAAAGTGGAATCATTCCTTAATGTATTAATGTGCTTTAAGGTTATTCACTTATCTTTAAACAGCCGTACTAGTGTTGTCATGGGTTTGTTCATATATTTTTTGTTTTTGTATTAGAGTGTAAGAGCTTAGTGGTAATCTGCTGGAGGACGGCCCTTAAAGCTCAGTGTTGTTGAGAGGAGATAGCAGGATGAGGCTTTAGGTGTGTAAACAGGACAGGTTTGGAAAAGGGAAGGAGAATCGAGGTGAGATCGTGACAGATGGCCTTTCTTTGGACATCTTCCATATGCTTTATAAACACACAGACACACACATTCAGAGCCAGAATTCTGTGTCTAAAGGTTGCTGGTGGAGAATCACAATGAAATAAAGATTAATGTTTATTTGAAGAAGTAATGAAAGTACCTAGTCTGATTATTGTTTACATATAAATCATATTTTCATTCCGCTCTAGGCTAAAAATGAACACTGTTAAATGAATCATCCTTGCATACATGCAGCAATTTTCATTTTCTTGTGAACCTAAAGATAAAAGATATGTCCGAGGTTTCTCTTAAGAATAAAAAGCAATTAGCTTGTTCAATGGATGTGTAGCCTTTCTTTGTTAACATAAACTAATTTTCTGTTTTGTGGTCAAAGCTCTTGTGTATTGCAGCCAAAATAGAGAGAGCAAAATGATATGCCTCATGCTGCTGAGGCTATAGGAAACACAATTATTGCCTGTTGTACTTATCACTCCAAAACTGTTTGAAAGTTCGTTAAGGAGGAAGCTAAACTTTAAATTATGATAAATCATTTGACAGCTTATTCACATTCTAATTACAGGCAGTGATGCATAACATAAAAACAAATCTATTTTCAAATCTAATTTGTCATCATTATCTTCTGATCATCACAATACAGAAGATTTCTACTTTTTAATATATGGGAAGATTAACACTAAAACATATGCAAACAATTCTAAAACATACACTGCCAATAAAAAAGAATTATATTAATAAATAAGATCAATTTGGTTGTTCAAAAGACTTAATAATGTTATTGAGATTTAACTGTAAGAAGCAAAACTGCACAATACCAATGCCTCTGTAACTGATGCATCATCAACAAAGTGGATTAGATATATGAGTTGGTTTTGATTGGACCCCTACTCTCTTGTGCTCCTCTTTCTCTCTGTTCTCAGTCTCATTTATTTGAGTATTGGAGAAAAGAGCCTTATGAATCGGTGTAAATGATATCAGAATATTAACCTAATAAATGCCTAATGCTTAAACATGATATTTTTGTTCAATTAACTATATTATGTTCAATCTGACATACCAACTAAGGTCATTTTTTTTCTATTTCTGGTCAAAATAACATTGCTAACAAACAATTATATTTTGGTTTATATATGAATGGCAGCGTCAAAGGATTATTTTCTATTGTCATAGTTCTCAGGTAAATAATAAAACCTTTCTGCCTATGCTGCTATTCTGAAAATGGTCACTGCTGATTCGTTTGTAGTAATATTTTCCAAGACTAAACAATAAACAAATATTGATTTACTTTTGAAAATCTCCTTTGCTGTGTGACTCCTTGAACTTTATTAAGGATCGTATCGAACAACCAAACAGAGCCACAAATAGTGAGGTCATAAAAGTAGATAAAAATTCTGTATACCAACAAAATAATTCTGTATAGCACTGCATAACTAAAAATCAGCTAAGCAATATACAATCCGATTAAATTATATGGCTTTTCAAATATAATAATTGGAATTAAACACACAGTTCCAGTTGTGGTAAATAATGTTTTTTCATGGTCGTTGAAAAACATTACGCCAACCAGCCTTGTTTGTTAATATTAAAGGACTCATTAAATACACACAATGGGGAGTCAATTGCAGAATCAACAGGGTGGAATCATTAAAACCAAATTCTTCTTACAATGAAAGCTTTAGGTCATTGCCTGAGAAATGAGCTGAACAAAACTAAAAAGAAAACATTAAAAAGGAAGTGTAGAAAGTATTATTATTCCAAAACAGATGAGTAGGAATGCATTCTTACAGTACATGTTGCAATGCTAGAGATTGATCAGAAAAATAACAATTACACATGTACTGTAGGCAGTCCCTTTCAAAATACTCAAAACTGGGATTGATGTCCACCTTTCAGTTGATGACCAAAAACTGTCACAGTCTTGGTTCTGTTATGTTTTCTTTTGAGTATTCAAATTTACTTTGTTCCATGTTTTCTAGTTTTATTGGTTTAATTCTTATTTTGTTGTGTTTTCTGGTTATATTTTAGGTTATCAGGTTTTAATTTGTTGCCCTCTGTTGCCCTCTAGTGTTCTCCTTTTTCCCTAGCTCCTTTCCAGTCTGCTATGTTCACACCTGCTCCCAATCTGCTCGTCAGTCCTCTTTTTGTTCAGTCTCCCATAAATACATTCCTTGTGCAGTTCCTCAGTGCTGGTCAAACTTCCTCCAAGTCCGTCTCACTGAGTCTTTCTCGTCGTGATTGTTTCCCCCTTATGTATCCAAGGTTTCTGGTTCGTTTTACTTTTTTTCATGTTTGATTTTTTTGCATTTTTGAATTCCTGCCACAGTTGTCTGTTTACCTTTAATTAAATCCACAAGAAGACTCACCTCTGCCTGCCTGCCTCTGCATTTGGGTCCTCAAACCACAACCAAACCTTGACAAAAACCATAGCCACACATAAAATAATAAATCAAATAATGAACAGATAGCATATTAATGAGGTAAAATGACAGAGTAAAACTCCAGGCTTATTTTCAAAAAACATATTTATGGCAGGACTTTTAAAGTTCACTCAACTCTAATTCTGACTGAATTTAAGCTGTTTTCTGGGGAAGATCAGGTAAATATTTCAGTCTCTCAATTCGATAAGGCAAATTCAAAGGAAACTACTTTGCTGCACTCATGCATTATATATAAATACAATGACATTTGTGGTTGTAATGTGAGAAAATGCTAAAAAGTTTATGAAGTCAGAAAACTTTAGCAATCTATAGTTTTTCACTCTATAGAGTTTGTCCCCTCTGGGTGCTAGTGTAGTCAGACACCATCTGCAGAGTGATGTATTGGGTGACCAGAGAGCAAGGCTTTAATGAAACATAACTTGTGCAGTCAGGCCAGCTGCAGACTGAAAATCACAGGCTATTAAAGCTACACTACACAAGCACCATACTTCAGAAACCCACCATACAAATGATAGCATTTAGCACCCTTTGTACTCACAGCTTAGGCAAAAACAGCTATTTGTCTGCTTCACTCGCCTCTTTTGTTGACATTTCAGCGAAAATGCGATTAATGCACTTGGTTTGTGGTGCTGAGGACTGGATGGGGGGTTGCTTTGTAACTGAGCGGGAAGCTCCAAAACAAACTTTAAACAGTTTTAAAGCCACCGCAGTAAAGTAAATGAAACAGGATTAATAAATAAAAGATCGGGTTATATTTATTATGTATTAAATTTTGGAATAATTACTTTAGTTACATATTTAATGATTTTGGAAATGGCTATTTAATTTATTACATTATTAGTCAATTTACACATGTTTTCTTTTAGTGGGGGGCTATCAGATAAGAAACATAAGAATAACTATTTGTGTTGAGTAAGCTTTGGACTGGCTGCAACAGAGAGATGAGTGCATATATGTAAAGAGAAAGAGAGGAGCAGCATTCCTTAAGGGCTTGGTGATTTCTTTAAAATGCATAGCAAATTAGGTCATCAGAGCCCAGAGAGAGGACATTCCTGCTTCCTGATGACAGAGGGTTGTCCCAGAGGAGCACCCACCAGTAATGGTGACAGCTGATGACATCACTTATTAGAGGTCAGACTGAGGAACGGGTGCTGCTTAAAGCGACGATGAGGAATTAACCAAGGTTAGAGTAGCTTTGACTTCTTAGAAGACCAAACCATTTTAACGCTTGTTTTTTACATGACCTAAAACCAGTTAAGGACCAAGGTGTTAAATCCCATTTCTATCTCTAATTTTTGTTTTATTTAGAATTAGTTTTCCCATTAACTACTTAATTAATAAATAGCAATTAGTTCTAATGTTTATGTATATTATTTTATTCATTTCTGTTGGCTGTTTAAAGGCCAATAGACATGCAGAGTGAAACATATCTGTTTTAGAAGAGGTTCAATGAAAAGATTCAAATCCAACTTTTCCTGTTTTTCTTGGATGGCTCCAACATGACAGAAGTTTATGTTCATGAGAGACACTTTCTGTGAAATGTTTTCCTTCACCAGATTAATATTCAGATATATTTTGAAGGAGAAAAACTTGCTTCTTGATAAATTGATGTGATTTGGCTTGTACTGCAATCGAGAATGTTGACTAAAAGTAATTCACAGTGATGTAAAATATATTTCACCTCCTCACAGAATTCTCCTGATAAAGATTTTTCTTTTTTCTTCACACATTTCCTTAAGTCGAGTTCAGTTTAATAAAACAACAGCTGGATTGTGATTTTGCCAGACTAGAAATCCCTTCACTCTTAAAAACATCATAAAACCTCCTATTTTGTAAAATTTATCAAGGGTTAATGTTTGACAGACTGGTCTACATTTTTGCAATGGTCAGAAGCAAAAACCTACTCAAACACCAGGCTGAGCAGGAGCCCGAGCAACCTGACAGCATGGGGTCCTGCTGCCCTGTAAACTCTAATTCTTAAAGGCATCTTTAAATAACATTTTGTACTAATTCTGGTAATAAAAATCACTTTTCCACATTCATTTTCTTCACCTCTTGCCACCTCTGGTGGAACCAAAGGCAGTTCCACAAATCTTTTACAAGGGTTGCCAGGCAGGGACCGATGTGCACTGAGGGCTGCTGAAAACAAATAGGCACTGAAACCAGTTTAGGACAGACCTACACTGATCACATGAACAGAAAAATGAAAACACACATCTATATTTTCCAAATAAGTCACTGACAACTGACCAGATTTTCACGAGCTGCTTGCTAAAATAAGTAATGCACATTTTTAAACATCAGTGCTGTTTAATCTATGGTTCAAAATAATCTATACATTGAATCGGTTGAGGAGGTGTTGTTTTATTTAGCTGTTCTTTCTAACATTATGTTCCCTCTGCTTTTTTCTCATAGAAGCTGTATCTGGTTTGTTCCTGTTTGGCTGTGACTCCATCCTGGAGAGAAATATCAGCGGTGCTGCTGCTATCAGCACCTTCTATGGATGTTGGAGATCAGCTTGTTTTTCAGTGTAGTCCTGTTTTTCTGACTGTGCCTAAGTGTATGTGCTCTCTTTTATCCTCTGACATGTCAGCTCGGAGCTCCCTTGCCTGGCTGTCTGTTTCCTGGACGGGGCCGCCTGTGGAGCTGGTTGACAGTTGCCTTTTGTATCTCTGCTTCTTTTTCTATGTCTGCTTCTGTCTCCTTGAATATCCATCAGCCTCTGCAGATTGCCGCTCACACTGAGTCTGGTTCCGCTTGAAGTTTTCTGTCTGTTAAATGGAAGTTTTTCCTCTCCACTCTCTGCATGCATGCTTGGTGTGAGGAATTGCTGAAGAGTCAATGAGTCGATGCAATTAACTGGTTTTCCTTTAATAGAAAACTTTGTACCAATCTGACAACTTTGAACCAATCTGACTGGATGATATGGTGAACTTTAAAGTGGCTTGAGATGACATCTGTTGTGAATTGGCGCCACAAAATAAACTGAATTGAATTAATTACTCAGATGACTCCTAGACTACTGCAGAGACACACTCTACCCTATAAAGTATTTTTAAAAAGCATTCATTCTGTATAAGTCCGCTTTAATTGTAGTGTATAGTTGTAAGTAGTTAATCGCTGTAGTTTTATTGTTTTTTCGGTCAATATCCTAAGTTTAAAATGTCAAATTAGGACATGATCTACACCAGCGATTCCCTGCAAGGGGTACTCATACCCCTAGTGGTCCACGAGGGCATTGCAAGGGGTAAGTGTAAATATTCTATTAGGTAGTAAAACAAAATAGGGCTAGGATCTGTTTTGCTTTGTGAGGACCAAATTGAGAAATTACACAAGCTTTTATCAACCAAAAAATATTTTTTTTCCTTTATGTTTGAATTCAACTTTCAGCTTTGACACCCATCCAAAGCAAGCAGAGGAACAGATTGGATGTAGAGAACAGCCTGGGATCAGCTGTTTTTCACACTGAGCTATCGGAGCTCATCAAAGCAGCTCAGGTGTCTTGATTTAAACAAAGTTAAACTAATTAAGTCAGTTTGACTATTATTATGTATTTTTTTTTCCAAATTCATCAGGTTTAAATCTGATTATAAGGGAGTTACTCATAGGAGCTCCAATTCTATAAATACATATTAACAATATGATTTTTTTTAAATTTATTTAGATTCCTTTCTAACTTCCTGGCAACATATTGGTTTTTTTTTTGGTTTTTTTTGGAGAAGGAACGTATAAAATGCCTAAGATGCTCAAAAGATTAAATAAAACCGTTTTTTTTTTTTTTTTCATAATCAGTTATTGTACAATTAACTTTTGGAAAATTACCCATCCTTTTGACTGAGAGTGGGACTCATGGTAAGAAAAAATACCCAAAGAGGAATACAAGTCAAAAAAGGTTGGGAAACACTAAACTACACAATGGGATCACTGCTGCCACCTTCGTCCTCTTTGGATTGGAAGACTCCTCATTATGCGCCAAACAAATGCAGCCTTCTTTTTTTGCCAGTTTTGAAGGACAGGTCCAGCATATCCTATGTAACCTTGGGTATCCCATGATTCATAGCGAGTTTGAGTGAGTTGGCTGCTCCGTGCTCAGAGGAAAAAGGGAAATGGAGCCAAACAGTGTTGAATATTGGAACTGCAGCTTAATTTAATACAACTATGTGAATAGTTTCTTGTGAAATTAATGAAAAAATGTTTTATAGTTATTGAGTCAGATGTGTGGTGGTAAATGTTTGGTTTACTTAAAGGTTTTATCTGTCCCCTGTAAATGGGTTTGGCTGACATTTAAAGTCGTAGGGAAACGGCTGTTCGAACAGTTGCATTTCCGAATTCTCCCGAGTGGTGCACAACTTTACACGAGTGAATAAAGTGAATGTGATTGGTCGATTATCAAGGGGGTGGGATTGTTGTGGCGGAAGGTTTGCATGAACACTGGGACAGAACTCAATGGTGAAGTAAATGATTCTTATTTCTTATTTCAACCGTTGCGTATATTAGCTGCGACATATGAATCAAGATGCTATGACCGATAAAAATTGATTGACAGATGACCGTTGATATATGATTACCAGAATTTCGGTGTGCAAGCTCACGTATAACTAACTGGCCTGCATAAAATAACGGGACCCCCCCCCCCACAGATTTTAAGACAGGATTTTTTTTTAATATACACATTTTCTAAATTTTGGGAAAATATAGTCTTATAAAGAGTACATTTATATACATGTTAAAGCCAGAATGATTTTACATTTAAATATGATTTCCCTCTGACTTTAGGCACAAATTCTAATATCTGTGCAGTGTGAGGACTATAAATCTGACATCTGAGATGACAATGTTGCTGCTGAAGCTACTCAAAAATTGTATTATTGTTGCACCCAGAACTGTAGGAAGAAGTTCAACTGTTACAGTTGGTAAGCGATAGAGCTTACGGGCTGTGTCCAGTTCAGATAGACCGAGTCCTTGGAGGAAGCAGCCTCTGAAATAGAACACACTGAGTGAATTAAATTCCAGATGAAACAAAGCACCTGGTAGCGGTGGCCAAAGGGGTGGCCAATGATTGGCTAGGGGTGTCCATGTCCCATCTCTAGATCAGCCCCTGGGAGGCACAAAGCAATGCAGAATGCATTTTGTTTGTAAATACAACACTGCATCTTCAACAATTTTAGAGAATGTTTTGAGGACCTATCTTGTCTCAGGAGAGTTTAATTACCCAAGTATTGTTCCAGCTTTTGGACCGAAAATAACCACAGTGGGAGTCTGAGTGAAAACATGAAAAATGGTGGTACCCGGTCAGAATAGTCCACAATGCAAAAAAAAAAAAAAATTTATATATATATATATATATATATATATATATATATATATATATATATATATAAATTAAGAGTGCATTTAGAACTAATACAAGAAATGACTTAACAATGTAAAGGTTACAGAGAAGACTCCATGAACTGGCAAAATAAATGTATTGAAGGTGTATAAAGGTAATATACAGTAGGTAGTAAAAACACAGAATTTCAAAAAATTGATATTATTCTAATTATCAGCCATAGTGATTGTAGTGTGAATATCTTGTGGTGTGGCTTCAGAAAATAGTCGATTTGCTGAATTGTTAAAACTATAAATCATCTTCAATACATGTAAACCTTGAATAAAAAGATTTTTGTGAAAGCCTTTGGAGAAATGCATTAAGTGTCATAGACAAAGACTCAATGTCTAGACATGGATCTGAAGGATTTGCTGTGGCAACATCTTAAACAGACTGTTTGTTTAAAAAAAAAAAAAAAAAAACTACAGCACGGCTGTTTTCAACAATTCTGTAAAACAGAATGGACCAAAAGTGATTCACAGTGTCATAATAACTGTTTACCTTTTATTTTAAGCACTTGTTGACAGCTGTTGCCACAGATGGTGGCTATTTTATCAATTATGACCACATCTAAACAGTTTAACCTAATTGATACCCACAATCTATTTATTTTTAAGAAATACAATTTAACCCAAACATCTGCCTTTGACTGATCATTATTAAGTTAAAGCACCCATTACTCACTGTGGGTTTGTTTTGATTTTCTTTGTTAAATAATCCTTTATTTTGAAAGCTGCATTCTGATTTTACTCAGATTGCCTTCATCTAATTTCATCTAATATTAGGATACTGTGTTTAACAAAAAGTGCGACTAAAGAACAAACGAGTGGAAAATATTATTTTTTTTCACTTCACTGTATGTTTGTACTGTTTTATCCCAAACTACTGCTTGGCTTTATTTTTAAATCTGTCTAAATTATATAATTGTATCATTATCATCGATTTACTTTTATTAGAAACAAGACATTGGCTAAGGGCACAGCATGCAGAAATACACAAAAAAGTAAGGAATCATTCAAATAAATTGATGTAACCATGACTGAAAAGTAATCACTGTATTAAAACAGGGGGGGATTATTTTCTTCAAAATAATAAAATATATTAGGAAACAACAGTCTTCATCCTTAGGCTGTATGACTATTTATATTTTGTCAGAACTTTCCCGGTGTGCTGGTGCCACAGTGATGAGACAGGCTGTGCGTAATCCAGGCTGACACTAGCCCACATCTTGTTTTCCTAACTGCATCAGACGCACACACAAAGACCCACTATCAGCAGGGGCATACAGGGAACAAAACAAATTACAGTGTAAAGAGAAAGAGACAAACAAATGGAAAGTGGGTTACCCAGGCGCTGGGGAGAAGACGTTTTTTAAAGATTTGATTTAGAACAATCAATTAACAAAGCTGCATTATTCATTAGGGTCAAGGAAAGCTGCAGTGTGAATCAATTTAGCTTATTTTATAAAATGACTTACAATTTACAGTGGAAGATTTGTAAAAAAAAAAAATTAAATTAAAATAAATCTAGTCAGCAACATAGCTTAAAAACACCAATTTGTTTGAGATTTTATGCAGTTCTTTTTAGTACGTTTTTATCTTTCACTACTTCAACATAACTCTGCAGAAGACAAACACTGCCATTTCAGACATGTCCGTCAAATCTGATGTGTTAGAAGCTTGTTTTTTGGGGCTAAAAAATTGCTTTTCCATTGTATGAATGCCTAAGTTTGTCATGTTGGGTTTTAGGTGTCTAACCCACATGCAGAAATCACTCTTAGAGACAGAGAAAAAGTTAGATGATTTATTTTACAAATGTTTACAAGTAAATGGGTGCACTGGTTCTTGGTTCTTCAGACTGGTCACGGGAGGGAAGCCACTGAGGAGGACAGAGCAGTTAGAGTTGAAACCAGGAAACTTGCAGTTTACAGATGACGGGAATAAATACCTGCTCAGAGAGGAATCTGATCAGCAGGGGGGGAACCTTGTGGGTCCAGAGGCTAGTCGGCAGGCAGAGGGCAGAGGCAGAGACTGAGACGGAGTGCAGGCAGGCAGATTCCAGACAGAGATTATTTTCTCCAGGATGACAGGTCTCCAGATTAGTCAGGATCTGTGAGGCAGAAGAATACAGGATCAGACGTGTTCACAAAAAATCAGGGTTTCAGATCAGAGAAGCTGGCTCAGGTTTTGCTATACCAATACTGGCAAACACTCTGGCAGGGAAGTGTCAGCCTCCTCCTCATTAAATAGGTCTTCTGATGAGCAGACAGGAAACAGGTGTGTAGAAGTAAGCTCATGCCCTCAGGAGGAAGATCTCAGACGCCATCTGGTGGAGAAAGTGGACATGCCTCCAGATCCCAACAAAGTTGTCTATTTGTGTCGTCCCATTTTATAACAATAAGCCAGCAGATATGAGGCAGAGATGTAGATGGAAAGTAAGGCAAAGAACCTTTAGAAAAACTAATTTATTAACCCCACTTGATTTTTCACATGGGCTGCTCAGTGGAACAGTGGGTAGCATTGCTGTCTTGCAGCAAGAAGGTCGATTCCTGGCCCTAGGTCTTTCTGCATGGAGTTTGAAGGTTCTCCCTGAGCATGTGTGTGTTCTCTCTGGGTACATTGGCTTTCCCCCACAGTCCAAAAAACATGATAGTTAGGTTCATTGACTTCTCTAAATTCTCTTTAGATGCGAATGTGTGCGTGAATGGTTTTTTGTACAGTTTGTCCCTTTGATGGACTGGCAACCTGTCCAGGCTGGACCATGCTTCTCGCCCGTAGACAGCTGCAGATAGGCACCAGGAGCCCTCGCAACCCCAGCTGGGATAAAGTGTGATGGAAAATGGATGGATGGATTTTCACATTTTGCATACAAGTCTAAATATGTTTCTTTGCAATTGTTGCAATGGTTTCTTTGCAACATAGTGCACGTAAAATTATGCAGAGTTGCACATTACTACATATGTAGGGACATTAAGATTTGCTGCTTTAGGTCCTGTTTCTGGATGGGCTTTTGATTTCCCCCCCTCTACACACACACAATCCTATTAGTCTATGGAAGACCAAAACTGTCATAATTAATGATAAATGCCAAAGTAGAATAAACTCAATAAGCATGATTAATTGGATAGTTTATTTAGTAATTTCCTTATTTATTTTTGTAGTCATTTGTGTAAACATTTATTCATTTTTTTTATCATTCATTTATTCATTCATTCATTTATTCATTCATTCATTTTTACTTTTTTGCATGCATGTCTGCCTCATTATGCAAATGAGGAGGGGAGGGGTCCTCAGGCTTCAATTTCTACCCAAGGATTGCTTATATTACTGCATCACTCAACTCTCTATCACTTTCTCTTCAATGTTTTTTTTAATATATTACTAAGGATGAGTTTCCCAGCCAGGGCGCTGGGGCGCTGCCATTTTTGTTGGATTCTACTAAGAACTTCTGGGAACATCTTGGAGAGCGCTCTGTGGCACGCAAAAGTGGGAGTTGTCTACACCTACATCAGGTGCCCCCTAACTCACCTAAAAATAGAATAGAATAGAAAATCCCTTTATTGTCCCACAATGGGGAAATTGTGGTGTTACAGCAGCATTACAGCAGAGAATGTTCACACACTTTTGGACCTTAAAACCAGTCTTCCCTGCAGCAGGAGGTTATTACAAAATGAGGAGCAGTTCCACCTCCTTACCACCTATTAAAGGGAACCCATTTTTGTGATGACTTTAATCAGCCTTTTTGGCTGACTTCTCTGAATCATATAAAAAGTGAACCAGCGCACCTCTATTTATGTGCTCTTCTCTGAGAAAGAAAGAGTGCTAAGAACAAATAGAGGTTTTTTTTATTGCATTTGGGTGACAGGTTGAACACTGTGGTGACAGGACAGCAGCTGCATGAATGCTTGACAGGCCAGGTTCAGCTATACAGGCGCAGCTCACAGTCTCCACCTCTCCATCCTCCTTAACCCCCACACCAGTGTTTTGGCACACTGCAAACATTTTCAGTGTGAATTTACAATAAAAAAATGACTCATTCAGACACTTCTACGATCATGTACACTAAATGCCCTGTTTGTGTTTGAGTAAACAGCCAAAATGGGGTCCATTTCACAAAGCAGGTTTTCCAAACTTGAAATATGGGAGACTCTGAGTTTTCTGTTTCACAAAGAGAGTTTCATTAACCAATGTTTCAGTAACATTCTCCTCAGATCTAACCTGATCGGTAGCAGGTTTTCTTCAGTAAAATCAGAGTATCCTCCGTCTCCGCTCTCCTTAGAGCCAATTACGCTTATTTATTTCCTGATTTAGTCATATTTTTGCATAGTTTTGTGCATCAAAAAGAAAGAAAGAATCATTAACCAGGTCTGTGAGACACATTTGGTTTTAAAAACAAACATTGAATGGGTTAGGATTGGGGTTAATTCATTGATAACAACCTACTGGACCTACTGGCACAATCTGAAGCCATTCTAAGGGACTGATAACTACTAATAACATTTATTGGTATGATAACATTGGAAGCAGCTGCAAACAGTCACTTAATATTTACTGTGTAAAAGAAGCAAAAGAAGAAAGAATCAAACTGAAGAACCCCATGAGACAATGAGGTTCCATCTATTAGAACGTTTTTGTTCTTCATCTTCAGCTGCTGCCAGATGATTTCACCTAAATACATATACTGATTCACTACCATTCAAGAAATAATCCAGTAATATTATCATAACAGACTAGACTGGCAAAAAATTGGCAAGTTGTTTTGATATGTACTAGTTTTATTCCTGATATCTAAAGTAAAATTTTTCTCTGTCTAAATGACCATTCCAAATGATGTTTTCCACATCTAGAATAAACTTTCTGGATGTCTGTAAATGAATTTCAGATCTCCATATTCCTCATATACAGGTCATCATTTGTATTATGTTGACTATAAAGTGTAAAAAATTTATTTTAGATATCACAAATACATATTCATTCAAGCTGATAAATGTCAAAAAGGCCACTTAAAATGGGTAAAAATTTCTAGATATATAAAACTTAGTTCTTACTAGTATAATTGTTTTTTTTACTTCCTAAAATTCTGTTTCTGCTGTAAAAATGTGATTGCGAAAATGTATTATTATTGTTCAGTCTAGAAGTGGGATTTTTATGAGGAAGAATCTTATTTTAGTGATCTACAAATGGAACAACAGAGAGGAGAGTGCTTTTAATAAATGTAAAAACGGCCTGCCGTAGACTACTACAAATAAACTTATGCATTAACTCAAGCAACAATCTTCTCTTTCGCCATCTTCCTCTCCTTTGTAGCTGCAGTGCTGTTTCTCTTCTCTTTTTCTTGCATTTCGGCATTAAAATCTCTAGTTTCAGTTGGGTGAAATAGGCACTTAATGTTGCCTGTTGTCATGAGCACTCGTCGAATCGGGACTCCACTGATAATGGCTTTTAATACTTGTTACACACGCGCTGAACTCTGAGTGGATCTACTTGGTGTTGATTAAACTAATTAATAGCAGCCATTGTGAAACAGAAAACTCAGATTTCCCAGCATTAGGCTAGATCAATTTAGAGTTGAGTATTTGAATCTGAGTTGAACCTGCTTTGTGAAACGGATCCCTGGATCACTATGTCAGCTTTTTAAACTATTTTGGCATTTCCACCTACTGCCAAAGACTCAACAATGTACCATCTTCTACTTTGCTTTCATTTTGTTTTTTTTTATCCTCTGAGTTTAATACTGGAATTGATTAACTACCCTTATATGAAAAATTATTGAGAATGTAGCCATTTTACAGTAATCACTATCCAATGTAAATAAATGCTAAGCTTATGCTGAAATAGTTTGGGTGTGGAAGTAAACAGGATATAAAACTTGACCATATGTTGGAACCTAAATACACCGCCCCTCCACATTTGCATATTGATGGAGCAATTGCATATAGTAATGTTAAAAATTATTGAATGAACAAATGAATGAGAGCATGAATGAGTAAATGAAAAAATATATAAATAAATGAATAACACTGTACACTAAGGCCACAAGCTTTCAGGATTATCAAAGGATTCTGTCATGGAATATTAGGTTTTGTTAATTTCTTCAAAAATAGTTTTCCCTTTTAGATGTGGATGCTCTTTCCTTCTATCATTCACATAATAAGAAGCACCTAGAAGAGAGACGTCCAGACTTCTGTCTCCCGGGACACTTCCCCCAGCTCCACTATTAGAGCCCCGAGCCACTAACAAACATATTCTCTCCAGTGTGTCCTGGGCCGTCCCCTAGGCCTTCTCCAAAGATCATCTGAAGCAGATGTCCGAGCTAAGTCAGCTCACTCCTCTTGATGTGGAGGAGTAGCGGCTCTACTCCTAGCCTCTCCAAGTTGATAAAGCTCCTTACCCTAACTCTAACCAAGTGCTCACCCTGTGAAGAAAGCTCGCTTCCACCTAGGATCTTGATCTTCCTGTGATGATCCATATTCTAATTGAATTTAATTAAACTTTATTGATCTCACATTGGAGAAATTCACCTCTGCATTCAACCCATCCCCTTGGGGAGCAGTGTGGAGTTATGGGTCTTGCACAGAGACTCAGACTGGAGGCTGTGGGGATCGAACTGGGTGCTAGCACCCTTGTCAGAGCACAAGCGCACTGCTCTAACTACTAGGCAAACACTTCCCGGATTCATGGAGCTTTTGCTTTGTGCTCAGCCCTCTCTTCACCTTAGCAGACTGGTGCTGCATTTGTATTATGATAGCAGCCACACCGATCCCTCTATCGCCCTCCATTTGAAGCAAGAACTGTGTTCAGGACTTTAGATGGTGACCGGGTTAGGCAGTCTTGTCCTTCCAACCAAATAGATCTTACATGAACTCTAAGAAGGGTAATATGTTTTAGGTTCACTGCAAAAACAATCTATAAGTCATAAAAATTTATTGAAATAAATGTATTTACTCTTAATTTGAGTAGATAAATGAGATTATCTGCTAATGGAATCAGTATTTTTACCTTTAAAATCGCATAATTAGATATTATGCACTTTAAATAAGAGACTGCAGTTGCTTTTTTTTCGTATTTTAAATATGAATTGTCTTACTCCCTAGACATTTTAAATGTATCTGTAAATGATGTGCCTATGAGTGATCATAGTCTTGTTCTTTTTTAATCTGCTCTTTCTTCCTGGGCCTAAGCCATCAGCAATCAGGTCTCGGAGGCATTTTATTACTGCTGATACTGCAGAGAGATTTTCTCATTTGACACCCTTTTAAATATGTATTTCCTTGAAAAATCTCATTGACTGTTTTAACAATCACTGTGTGGAAATTTTAAATCAGGTGGCTTCTCTTAAGTTAAACTTGTCTACATGGACAAAAGTGTGCCCTTGGATGAATGAAAATATCTTAAGACAAGAGAGACTATGTCAAAAGACTAAATACCTGTGGAAATCAACCAAACTTGAGGTTTACACACTCTATCCCAGGGCTTTTGTGTCATCATTCAATGCAATGGTTGAAAATGCCAGATCCCACTATATCCGTCAACTGGTTACATTGAATAAGGGAAATCCTTAAGTGTTGTTTGACATCATAAATTCTTTTGTATGTCTTGCTGCTCCAGTTACTCCTGTTTATTGTGCAGCTGACAGCAATGTTTTCTTGAGATTTTTCACAAATAAGATAGATGATTAAAGATAAAATACCAGCCCTCCCATGTGGTACCCCAGCTGTCTTTGAGCCTGTCTCCAACATCTGGTCTACATTTAGCACTATGACATTCTCTGACATTTTGGCACTGGTGACGAAGATGAAACCATCCTTCTGTTCATCTGATGTCCTACCTTTTAAACTCTTCCAAAAAGTGCTGGAGGAAATTGGACCTTGTGATACCTAAATGTTGAACCTTTTTTTTACCATCTGGTGTGTTCCCCAAGACCTTTAAACATACCATAGTAGAGCCATTGTTGCCACAAAACCCAGAATGTAGGTCCCAGTATGCAGGTGAGATGGACAGTGGGAAAGTTCCAAAAGGTTTATTTAACATAACAGAACACGCAGAGCTGAGGATCTGCAGATACACAACAGCTGTGGGGGAGCCGGTGCACCACTCTGGTTGAGGGAGAAACACAGGTAAATAACCACCATAACCTGATGGAAGATGATTATCCATGTGAGTCACTTACCTGGTTTAACAGTTCAGTCCATCCCCTCGGCTGAGGCAGGATCCAGCCGATGCTCTGCCAATGAGATTGCAAGATGAAGCTACCCCGATTGTCCCAGATTGGGGTAGTCCGAGCAAGGTCAGTGAAACAGATCAAAACAGGCAAGTTCTGAGATCCTGGAGTTCAAAGCCTAGTCAGGGGCTCTGATCCAAGCAGCAACAGACAGATCCAGGGCTCCAGGAATCCACAGAGACTTCAGGCAGGTAGAGGGTTCCATGAGTCCAACAGGAGTTCAGGCAGACACGCTGAGATGGAAACATGCAAATTCAGCAGATGAGGGGCAGAACTAGACATGACATCAGGAGAACTGTGGAAAATTAAACTGGTTCCCTCTACTGAGACGAAACAGGTTCGAAGTGGATAAGAGACAGGACACGATCAGGAGACGACAAGACAAGACAGACACTCAAAACCCTCTCTAACCACTGGCCTAACCAGAACGAAAAAACATGAGCTAAGGAAGTCTGAAGCAAAATTGAACTCGAACACAACAAACAGAAAATCAATGATCTGGCTCTGATGGCTGGGATGAACATATAAAGCAGAAGGAGCAGCTGATTAAGATGAATGAATATTAGTGAGCGAGGAGGGTTCAGCAGGTGAGTGAAGTAAGAAATTATGTTTGGATCCTATGGATCCCAATAGTTTGAGGCCTATTTCAAAGCTCCCGTTCATGTCCAAGATACTGGAAAAAGTGGTCTGTGAACAGCTGACTTTTTTCCTGGATCAAAGTAACATCCATGAGCCGTTCCAGACAGATTTCCCTAAACAAAATTCTACAGAAACAGCCTTACTGAAAGTGTCCAACCACATTATGATTGCTTCCGATTCTGGAAAAAACACACTGTTCTATATGGCGTTACATTTATGTCATAACCAACGCGAGCAAAATAAACATACTCGCATGTATGTTAGACTACTTCGGCACATGGTTTATCTACTGCTGCTTCAAGAGGAGAAAATCTCTCTCCACGCGCGCCAGCTCCTCTACGCGCGCTCGGAAGCACCCCGCGCGCGCCAGCCCCTCCCACGTGCGCGCGGGATCTCCCTGCGCGCACAATTTTCCATCCAGGGGACACGCTCGAAGACGGCTGCCCTCTTGAAAGCGTCTCTGTGCTCGGACAGATTTTCTCCTCGCGCGGAGGAAAAGTGGTTTTGACAGGTTGGGTGGAGACAACTGTAAGCCTCCTCCTGATTGGGCCTTGCAGACACAATCTCACAGGAAGTAGTGTCAGGAAGCATTTCACTGACAGCTCGTCAGTTAAGACGACGGCTCGAGGCGACTTCGGTAAAGTTAGAAAGATATTCACAGATTCGGACTTCCCGGATCAATAACTCTCGTTGTTGAAACACAAATGACGCATCTTTCATGTCCTGATAGCACAGACTATGAACTACAAGAATCAAAAAGCGTTATTTTCGAGAAAAACCAGCCGTTCTCCGAGCTGGATGTATTACATTGATCTCTATGCACAGGCAGCGGCCAGGCGAGTGGTTAGGGACCGTCTGCAAATGGTAAAACAACAGAAAAACGTTGCAAATAAAGATCAATAACTCCACTGCCATAAAGTGCAGAGACTCCAAAATCACCACACACATCAAGGGGCTCTTGGTGATCGCACTACAACAGCTGTTTTTGAAAAAATACCGTACACTTTTTTTTTTTTTTTAGAATTTTTTTATTGTTATTAACCATTACTATCATCCTATTTTAATCAATAGCTCTGTGATTATACAGTGCAGACTCTCCAAAATCACCACACACACCAAGGGACTCCAGATGAACATACTACAATACCTGTTTTTGAAAAAGACACCTTTACCTATTTTTTAGAAGGTTTTCTTGTAATTAACCATTAATATCATCCTGTTTTGATCAATAGCTCTGTGATTATACAGTGCAGACACTCCAAAATCATCACACACACCAGGTTGATGATTTTGTTGATGGGGTTGCTAGTTCTCTGCGTACTGCCTTAGACAACACAGCTCCTTTGAAAATGAAAACGGAAAAGCTTGCTTCTTGGTATAATGTGGAGCTGCGCACTTTAAAGCAAAATGCTAGGAAACTGGAGAGAAAATATCGCTCCACAGGCCTAGGGGAATCCTACCTAGTCTGGAAAAACAGTTTACTGCTGTATAAGAGGACCCTTTGTAAAGCAAGGGCAGCATATTTCTCCTCATTAATAGAGGAGAATAAGAATAATCCTAGATTTCTTTTTAATACAGTTGCCAAACTCACCCAGAACCATAGCTCTGTTGAAGCGTCCATTCTTTAAAAATAAGATTGATCTTATTACAAATAAGATCATAAGCACACCTCTGTCCGCGATTGTATCTGAGGTAGTCATGGAATCTGAACCGGGTTTAGACTGAATTGATCCAGTTGAACTTTCTGAGTTAGCAAAATTATTGTCTTCATCAAAGCCTTCAACTTGTATGTTAGATCCAGTTCCAACCAGGTTATTTAAAGAGGTATTTCCTTTGATATCTTCCTCCATTTTACATGTGATTAATCTATCTCTGTTACAGGGGTGATGCTGAGAAACTAGTCCATGCATTTGTTACTTCAAGGCTGGACTATTGTAATTCTTTACTATCAGGAAGTCCACAAACTGTAGTTAAAAGCCTTCAGCTGATTCAAAATGCTGCAGCCAGAGTTCTGATGAAAATGAAGAAGAGAGATCATATCTCTCCTATCCTGGCTTCTCTTCATTGGCTTCCTGTTAAATCCAGAATAGAATTTAAAATCCTCCTTCTCACATATAAAGCCTTAAATAGCCAAGCTCCATCTGATATCAGAGATCTGATTGTTCCTTATGTTCCTAACAGAGCACTTCACTGCTGGAGGACATAGACCCCTTTTTCAGCATTCTGCTTCATTCTGTCTCTATTTATTAAGAGGAAAGAAATTGAAAAATGGCAAAAAAGGTGGAATGAAGATAAAAAAGGAAGAAGGTTATATAAAGTACAAAAGTCAGTATTAAATAGAAATATTAATGAGAGAAACCGAAGGGAAGAAATAATAATGATCAGATTAAGAGTAGGTCATACTTATTTAAATGACAATTTATACTTAATAGGGAGGAAAAATAATGATAAATGTGAAGGATGTGGAGAGATAGAAAATGTAAAAACACGTATTGATGAACTTTAAAACATCTGGACCTGAAAGGAAGAAATTGAAAAGAGTTGAAAGGACAGGCCAAGAATGGAGTCTTAAAGGATTATTGGGAAATAAAGGAAATATAAAAGATATTTATAGATTAAGGAAAGCATTATTTATTTATCTTCAGAATACAAAATTAAAAAGTAGAATTTAATAGATGTAAAACAATTTTGCTACACACTCATGAACAGTAGGTGGCGGTATGCACGCCCCTTCCCTAGAGCCCGGTGGGAGCGAAAACATTTTGAATGGAAATCAATGAGGAGAAATTAATAAACTTCTGGTCCCAGTCGCTCTCTGTCACTGATTCCAGATATGCTGGTTGTGTATTTAAATTATTTTGTTTTTTTTTAGTTCCTCTTTGGTCAAAATCTGGTCAAAATCCATCAATGAGATCGCACCAAACAGGAAGTTAAATGCACAAAGGATCCGGTAGATTTCCAAATAAAACACATCCGATCTTAACCCACGATCCTTTTTTTAACTAGTTTAATTAGTTTCTCCCGTATGCCACGACGTAATGCATTGATCTGAAAATCAACCTCAGACGCAACGCACGCAGTGGCGAGGGTTTGATCCGTCAGATGGAGTTAAATCACAAAGAATTCAATGTTGAATCGGGGAGGCAGCTAAATGCTAGGCGATGGGTAGCAGCCAAAACGTTGCAATTTCACATAATCCTGACGAGATCCGAAAAACCGTAGCAAAAACTAGCAAGCGGGTGATTATGTATGTTCACTAAGTAAATATTATGTAAATAAACCCTACACTTCTCGCTATAAATGTAATCAAAACCCATTTAAATGGGAAATTTTTATTCCTAATGTCTTAATTTAAAATCTATTCAAAGTTTAACTACCAGGGTCATTCTGCTCATTCTTCAATTCTTTAATAAGTCAAATGAAGGTACCTGTCACTTTCCTTGTCCTGGGATGAAGTGGTGGCCTGGTGGTAAGGGCATTGCGCTTGGAATCCAGAGGTTCTGAGTTTGAACCCCACTCCCACAGACTGCCACTCTGGCTTCCTGAGCAAGACCCTTAACCCCACACTGCTCCCCAGGCGCCGCACTATGACAGCCCACTGCTCCTCAAGGGGATAGGTTAAATGCATAGAGTTAATTTCGCTGCTCTATACTTGTAAGAGAGTAATGACAGTAAAACGCTGGGAAATATAACTCACTTGATCCCCACTGCTTGTCCTCACATTTAGCCCTCAAGGTCTGCTGGCAGTTTTCAATAATAGTCGGGGGCCAGAGTTTTGATTTCAAATTGGGACTTACACTTCAAATCATTACACTGTAGCTTTGGGTAATTGTTTAGGGTCCTGCTGACCAGCAGGACATCCATCCATTTTCCATCACGCTTATCCCTGCTGGGGGCGTTAGGGGCGAGAGGTGGGGTAAACCCTGGACAGGTCCCCTTCTATCGCAGGGCAACAGAGGGACAAACAACCATTCACACACACACTCACACCTAAGGAGAATTAAGAGAAGCCAGGTAACCTAACAGTCATGTTTTTGGACTGTGGGAGGAAGCCAGAGTACCCGGAGAGAACCCACGCATGCAAAGGGAGAACATGCAAACTCCATGCAGAAAGATTAGAGAATCAAAATTCAAATCAAAGAATAATCAAACCCAGCACCTTCTTGCTGCAAGGCAACATTTCTACCCATTGTGCCACTGTGCTTCCAGCAAGTCAAGTCGTGATTATTTTCAGCCTTTTCCAAGTGTCTTTTTTTTTTTCCAGGATGAGTTTTTTTAGATCATCTGTTTTTACATCAGTCCTGACCACATCTGTGCTTGTCCTGCTGAAGAAAACCCTCATCAAATCATTATCTTAACTCAAAGGTCATCGGTTTTACAAACCTACTGACCAGACAGAAAACTGTTACTACAGTAGAGTGATTTGCCACCTGCTCGAAGTGTGACTGATTAAAAAAAACATATTTTAAAAGCTGGAATACTTCACAAATGAAAGTAAGTAGGACAATCTTGATCTGGGTCTGATAGTTCCTTGATTTATGTGATGGATTTATTATTATTATTATTATTATTATTATTGCTGATGTAATATTGAAGCGTTTGTTAGAGGGGATCATTTTCTGTTCCAAAAATCATACTGAGAATCCAATTATTTAGCCTCTCAATCAGAACTTAATGACTTTTGGTTTTCCAAAAGGTCTAAGGTAAGAAGTAACCCCTGAGAACTCTGTTTGATCTTTATTACTTATTTAAAGTGTAAAGGAAAAGAATCCGCTGTTAGTTATCTTTAAACACCACACTATATGCAAAACACTCATGGTTCTTGCCCATTTACCTAAAAAGGAATAGGAATTTCAGTTGCATGAAATTAATGATTCAGGGAATCTTTTAAAAAAATTATTTTAATGAACTGATTCCAGTGATCAGGTACACAAAAGACATGTTGTTCCCATAACTGCTTGCAATATTGGGATGTTTAGGATACAACTAAGTAAAAAGCAATGGAGCAACATCAACCCTTTCCTGAAGTCATTAAACTGGCTCCAGTATGTCTTTCTTGATTTACATAAAATTCTAAATTGAGTTCAAAATGTTGGAAGACATTACTTTGTGTTGAACTCATCTATATTAAGAGGTTGTTTTTTCCTAATATCTTATTAATTGTTGTTGTTTTTTTTATCACCATTTCTGTTCATCATGAACAGGATTCAGGATTTTCACTAAAGCTGATATACAGAATCACTGAATTTGAGGGGGAGGTGAAAAGTCCAGTCTTTTTGGGGTCAACGCTCCTTTCTGAGACATCATCCCTCAGCCTATGGCATCGTCATGGTTAGAGGTGGCATTTTCTTCCTTCATTACAACCGCCTACACTGCCTCAACTGGATGGAAAGAGATTTAAGGAGATTAGAAGTGATTTAATGTAGCGTGACATCCTATCCTCGACAGCATCACCCGGGGTGTAGGCTACAGACACAAGTTCCTGTGCAATAACACAAACACACACGTTTGGAGACCACAGAGTCACAATACAGCAAGAATGTAAACAATGATGAATATGCATGAACTGAATTGCACAGGCATACGCATGCATATCTGAATATTAATAGGTGTCAGAGACATAAAGTCAGAGTTCATTAGTAACAATCAAATACATGACAATAATGAATTCCACTCCGATGCTCTTATATGGTCGGCTTAATTTCTGAATAATAATCACGCTCTGCCTGACTAGTTTTATGTTCTAATCAGCCAAAAACATTATCACCACTGAGAGTTAAAGTTAAAAGTACTTCTCACTTTGCCACAACACATTTATATTCAGTTCTAACTTATATTCCAAAACTGACATAATTGTTAAAAAAAAAACTCTCGCCATCTATCTAAATATAAAAAAACTAATCACAATGTTGGAGCTGTTTTGGAAGGAAAAAAAAAATCTAGAGGAAATTCATCAAGTGGTAAAAATCTTGGCTGCTCAATGGCATGGAGGGTAGCACTGCTGCAAGAAGGTTCTTGGTTCGAGTCCCACCCCTGTAGTTCTCCCTGAGCATGTTTGGGTTCTCTCTGGATACTCCAACTTCCTCCCACAGTCCAAAAACATGACTCTTAGATTTATCAGCTTCTCTAAAGTCTCTCATTAGGTGTGAGTGTGTGTGTGTGAATGGTTGTTTGTCCTGTTTGTCCCGTGATGGACTGGCGACCTGTGCAGGGTGTACCCTGACCCTCGCCCGTAGACAGCTAGAGAAAGGCACCAGCACCCCTTGTGACCCCGCGCCAGAAAAAGGGCGAATGCGTGTTTCACTGGGGCTGCAGCATCTGCTTCACTCTGGACGGCTCCCACTGCTTCTCATTGGCTGTTGTACAGTATGTACTACAAATTGTTGAAATCAATGGCGAAGTAGTTGTAAGATTTAGTAATATTATACATTAATATATGAATTTAAAAATAATAATACAAGATGATGGAGAACTAATGAATGTTTGAAATAAACTAATAGTGACATTTTCATATTTTTGAATTATTTAAGAATAATGACACAAATTTTTTAACATGAAATTTAATCAAACCTATCAATTCAAAAGGAAAAGTTCCCCAAAATGTTGTCTTCAACCGTTGTGTCGACTGTTGTGTGTTTGACAGAGTTATTTGGCAAGAATCACATTAAGGAAGATGATGCTTCTCTTCATATCCTGCAGAGGATTTCCAAAAGCTTACTCTTTCAGGCTTTTTGGTGTTACATCTTTTTTAAGTACTTCTGATAAAATTCAACTGCACATTTTGGCCATATTATTACTTAATTTAAAATTGCACTTTACAGCTTTGGCTCAGACTTCAGACCCTCCTATCTCGACCCCAAGGCTGTCAGGTTTGATAGCAGATTCTCTGGCACTATTTCCACCAAGACAAGAACCCCACAGGGCACGGTGCTATCTCCATTTCTCTCTACACTGTACAAGGCTGACTGCAGGAATATTTAGGAGTCTTATGAGTCTTGCCTGGTGCAGAAATTCTCCAATGACAATCGCCTGAAGAGGTTTTTTTTCATCAATAATGGTGATGATGCAAAATACAAAAGAGGGATTAAGGTTTGTGGTCAAAGGAAAAACTTAAATAACTTTAAAGGCTCCATCCAGAAATATATCTTCTTGTGAGGAAGCTGACTTAATTAAACAGCTCTTTTTGTAATAATTCTTGCTTTTGCATTTTAGAAAGAATCATTTCTTCTTATGTGTCAAGAGTGGGTTAAATTGCTAGCTTAGGCAAGATCAGTAAACTCATCAAAAAGGCTTATGTTTGTCCTCACATCTGTCTCTCTTGAAATTGTAATATGAAAGTTGTTTACCAGCCCTAATTATTGATGTCATGGTTCTCCCCTTTTGGGACTCTGAGTTTGTAGTTTTCAGTTATTAGTTATTATGTTTTGTTGATATTTGGTTTATTTTCCAGTATATCTTTATTTACTGTCTGTGGCGCCCTTGTTTCCTTTCCTTTGTGCTTCCTTCTAGTTAGTTCCACTCACACCTGCTCCTCATTCGGTTCAATAGCCCATGCTTTGCCCTGTTCCCCATTTATACTCCACGTCTGCTGGTTCCTTGTTGTTGTTTAGTTGTTCCCTCGTCTCTGGCTTCCAATGTGAGTTTTTACCTGATGCTTTCTGGATTTTTGGTTATTAGCATTTGTTTTCTTTTTTAATAAATCTACAAGATTCACCTCTGCCTCCTGGACTCTGCATTTGGGTTTTCAATCAACTTCCATACACTTTGTGACAATTGAACCTCTTCTGATTTTTCTTTCTCATTAACTTTTTAATAATGTCATGTAATGTTATTTCCTTCATAAAAACCCTGAACAGAGTTATATCCTTTTTGTATTTCTCAAGAATTCTGCTCTCTGAGAAGCTGCCCAACCATGTTCTACCTTGAGCACACTGCACCTGCCCAACAAACAATTCGCCAACTTTTTTCAAGTCACAGGTCTTGATGTAAAGAACATGATAATTTCTGCTCAAAGTTGAGGCCAAGTGTCTTATTTAGCACTTTATCTGCACAGTGATGGCAAATATTTTCGGCAGTCAAAATAAATATATGTTATACCTTTTTTCAGCCTTCCTAAAGAAGAGCCTAATCAAAAGTGGAGTGATACCATACACCTTTGGCTCTTGGTAGGTGGTGTCATGAAATGGCCAGCACCCATTTAGGGGTGGAAGAGTCATAGTGAAAGCAGGTCTTTCTTTTGAGATCGAAAAATAGCACCATGAAAATGTGTTTTTCATAACAAATGAATACTCCATAGTGCTAAGGGCTATATTTAATCATAGATGTGAAAATATTTGACTTAAACGCTTGAAAAGGCAAACCTTTAAACACTACTAAGCAAGTAGGTTCATTGTTAAAGAAGAAGGAAACAGAAAAATAAAAGAAGCTCAATATTTCTTACAGGATATCATAACATAAATCAGGCATAACATTACAGCCACAGACAGGTGAAAATTAGCTCCCCAGAGGAGCACATTGTTAATATGTAGCATATACTAGGCAGTGAGCGAATTTAGGAAAAAGCAGACCAGGTTTAGATTTTGATTGAGTTTAAGGAGGAACAAATAATATGTGACTGGGATTGATGACTGGGTCAGAGAATCTTAAACTGTTTCCTTTCCATAGTTTCCTCTAACAGTGGATCAAGGAAAGAATGGCTGAGAAATGGTTGAGTCCATACTAAAAAAAACAAGCAACTGAAGCTGCAATACTGCAGTGAACCTATGACACTCTGTAACCACACAAAGTTACAAAAAGGATTATGGAAGGATCAGAACTGGAAAGAAGTCACCTACTCTGATTAATCCTGTTTTCTGTTAAAGCATTTCAATATAATTCTGTATTTAGGAATGTGGGGAATGCATGGCTTTAGACTGCATTAAAGAAAGACATGAAAAACATGTATAAGTGGTGATGATGATCCAAAAATGTTGTTTTGGGGTTTTTACTTGTGTTTCAATAATGATTTTAGTTTTTTATGTCATTAATGTATTTCTGTGACAGCCTATCTTCTTTTATGCATTAAGTTTAGGCTCTTATTTAGAATCCTGCTTTAAACATAATGGGTTTATGGATATGTTTTTGTTTTTCATACAGGCCAATGCTAGGCTTTTCCCCTGACTGTTCTGCCTCATTCTGGTTAGCCTCCACCAGTTTTTTTTTTTTTTTATAATTCATCACAGCGCCTGTATTTTAATCTACTGGGTTTTAGTTTTATTTCGAGATCATAACATTTGTCACCTGCATGATTCTTTTCCCCATCATGCAAATTCTCTAAGTTCTTTATTTTCTGATCATTAAACCATATGTGCCTTTGCTACAGCCTTGTCTTTATTTGGGTCCACCTGATCACCAACAGATGGCAGATGGAGGCAGTGTGATTAACTGGGCAATGTTTTGCTGGGAAGCCTTAGAACCATGTTGATATTAACCTGCATCAACTGCTCGCCTTTCGTTGCAGATCACCAACAGAACAAAAGAGCAAAAATTAGACCAGTTTAGACATAAGTCACTGTTAAGCATATGAGTTTTCGTGATATAGACCTATGAAGTTTACTTGGTGTAAGTTTAGGCCAGGTATTTTTTTAAAAAGTGGTTTAACCTTAAGTGTATATGGTCAAAAAAAGTATGTACAGGCTATTTTTCTCACGTTGTCTTCATGCTTCTTTACACGCTGGGATCTAATATTTATCCTTATTTTGTATTGATAATAATTGAGATGATATGATGAAAGCAATAATTATGTTGAAGTTAAACGACAACTGGCAGGAAGATGGAAATCTGTTTTTCATAATAGTAGTAGTTCAAAGAGGACCTATTATACTTTCGCTTCCACTAAACTTTAAGTCAGCACAGCTCTATTCTTTAAAGTTGATGACATGTGGAATTAAAGTTAAAGTATTAGATATAATGTCAGTTAAAAGATATAATTAAATTCAGGATGATAGAATAATATATTTACAGCAGGCATTCCCAAAATCTGTCCTCGAGGGCCGCTGTCCTGCAGGTTTTAGAGGATTCCTCCTCCAGCACAGGTGATTTTAATTGAAAGCTGATTAACAGGCTTTTGCTGAACCGTAATCATCATAATAAGCTGTGCTAAAGCAGGGAAACCTCTAAAACCTGCAGAACAGCGGACCTCGAGGACCATCTTTGGGGATGTCTAAATTTACAGCTTTTAATTGACTGAAATTTTGCAACCATTCCTAATTTAGTTTAGCAATTAGTGACCAATCTCAATGATGACACTGTTTCGTTGAGATTCCTTGTAACCAGATAAGGGAGTCAAGAGGTATGAAAACCGGAATGTGTCATTCTTCTCTCTGTTTTCTGCTTGTATGTTAAGCAACAGCAGGTGCCCAGCGCTGGCGACAACATTTCTGCCTTTATTAGATGAGAGTGTTTTAAGGTCCATTATTAAATTTGAGTTTATTTATGTGGGCGAGCTTTTGAGAAAGAAAAGACGGAGTGCTTTTATATTAAGTGAAAGTTGGGATGTTTCTTTAGAAAATAAGCTTTTTAATTTGAATATGTTCAAAAAAGGGACACATCAGCAAACATGAAAAATCTACCGTATTTTACCATTAATGGTAAATATCATATCTTTAGCTGTTAGTGTAGACTTTAAATACAACTATATCTCGAAAGCTGATGGTTATCTGTTATATTCTCCTGAATTTTCATTAATTATCCTACCAAGCATCTCGGATACTAATGTCTCAAACACCAAATATAACTAAATGTCCTACATGTACTTTGGACCGTGTAACTATCAAACAAAAGGTTTTTAGTATTTATTCTTTATAGCATGCAAAAAAAGAGCGAGTTATAAGTCATCCGCTGCCTGTAGCAGGTACTGCCTCCTTAATAAGTCTTCATAATATTCTGGTTTGTCTGTATAAAATTTCCCAGTAGTCAGATTTCTTGGAAATACCAGTATTATAGTAAGGGTCTGGTTATACTCTACCATTACATCCAAATGAAGATATTACCGTCTAAACAAGAAGTTGATTTATATGATGTAAAAAGCGTCAGTACAACAGATGAATTAACACAACTTCCGTCAGACAAGTAAAAGCCTTCACGTAAACTTTGAATCTCCGTTACTTTAAGTTAGTTTATTTTTAATTTCCCTGTAACACAAATGAACATATCTGTCCAAATTGTTTGCTTTGTTCATCGATGCATGTAAAACACCTAACACAGTCTTAATGCTGAGGGCACAGCAAAACGTACAAATATTTTGGTATGTAGATATTTTTCTATTTATGACAAAGCAGGTTTAAACTCCTAATTTTTTTTTTATTTCAGTTTTGCTAATACCGCTATAGTACTTTGAGGATACTTCAGACATATTCTAATATTAAAACACAGGATATATAATCCATCATGAAATGTAATGATAATCTCATTGTTCCCACATACAAATAACAGCCTAAAAATTCTTACTTTTATATAAAATATTTAACATTAGTCAAAAAATTTAAAGACTACACAGAAAATGCCTCTGTAGCTGTAGATCTTTGCAGAATTCCAAGTACATCATGATTTATGTTGACCTTAAGTACTTTTAATGGCATATCAATAGTGTATTTTACTAAAGAACTAAAAGTTCAAGATTTATTAATACCGTAATCTTTAGTATTCCTAGTTGTTAGCATTCTAAACGAAGCACACAATCATAACATATATGACCAACATGTGAATCATTCGGGACTAAAACAGTGTTTTATAACATCGACAGCATCACAATTATCTCATCATCATCTCAAAAACACACCATTACAATTGGGGGCGAGAACTAATCCAGGAACATTAATCCCACAATTCCACTGCAAATACGAGATGTTGACTAATGCCAACCTACAATCTGAGGCCTTAGGGGGGAAATCTGTGACATGTTAAACAGACACAGAGGGTATGTACACATGTGAAGGCTTCAAGGCTTTATTATATACACATACACGCACATACATGATAAAGATGAGGTTTACTGTAATCTGTGGCAAGCTCCTTGACACACTAATGAAGTCATGCTGCTTCATCACTATGACCACGCCGGGATATTGTGCACTGTCCTGTTAAGTCCTGAGACTTGACTAAAATCATGTGTGCGAAGGACTGTATTTTTTCACATCTTCTGCATAAATTATTTATTGTTGCCTCGCCATAAGCACAGCTGATATGACATATACGTGTGCACGGGGAGCTGGTGTGCTGGTATGCCTACAGCACCTCATGTTTGTGTCTGTGAATACCACAGAGGGTTGCTCTGGTAGCACATTCTCACAGCTAAATGATATTTTCTTCCCCTGTTCCATTCCTCAAAGGCAGACGGTGAGAGCTGGGAGAAATTCTTTTGTCTGACTTTGTCATTACGAGCGGCTGTAGGCGGGTGGGTAAGAGTTGAGGGGGTGGTGGTGGTGGAAAACAGATTTTAAGCTTAATCCTTGACTTCACTGTCAATCTGCTTTAGTGTAAATATGTGTGTGCTGGTTTGTGTATTTTACGGAATGCATATATATAACAATACATTTTGCAATGGTTTGCACAGTTCTCTTGTTTTGCTTCAGTGTTAGGCAGGAAAATGTCCATAGATATATGTGAGTGGTCAGGCTTGTTAATATTCTGCACAGTTAGGCAATAGACTCCCAGTACAGGGACACCTGGTCATGCCTCAGGGCGTCTGGCCTCACTGGGACTCCTTTGACAGGCCTCTTAGAAAGCCTGATGCACACATACACACACATAACACCCCTACTGTAGACTGTGGTCAGGCATCTAGCTTTGCTTCTTAAACATTGGTTTCAGTTATTTCTCATAAGCTTCAACAAAGGAACACATTCCAGCTATTTGCCACACATTGGGTCCTGGCACTGTCTTTTGTTGTTTTAATTTGCCTAATTATTCTTATAAAAGGTGAGATCTCACCTTGGAAAAACAGTGTTCTCACCGTTGGTGTTGTCCAAAAGGATTCAGCTGACATGCTGATAAGGTGTCCACTTTGGTAAGACTGCTTGAAAAGTAGTTTTCACCTAAAAGGATTTGTTTGCCATTATTAGTGGAACTGCAATAAAATAGGTGGTTTTGTAAAAAAAAAAAAATTTTCCCAGCTTATTGTTGCACCTTATTTTTACTTTAAGCTGCAATGAAAAATTGATGCATACAGAAGATTTGTAACTTGAGTAAAGAACACTAAGACCTAAAACGCAGTGGGATCGCCATTTTCCCCTAGGTGATATAGCAGCCATTCAAAATGGCCCTTCCCAGTCAAAAGCCAGCTGAATGGTTGCCGAAAGGTAGCAAAATCCCCTCTACTGTAACTTCCAGCAACTGGCCTTCTCCTGGGTGTGCATTTTTCTTTATCTGACTCACCCTTTCACTGAATTACAGGGTCTGACCAGGATATAACACTTCTCTTTAGATCTTAGTGTCCATAAATCATGATAGAAAGAACATTTTAGATGTTTAAAAAGGAATTGTAGGGGACGAGCCCAGGAACAGCCAAGGGCCCATCAAGGAAAGTGGGGAAATTTTGAAAGGCTACTACTATATATCTCCATTAGGTGATGTAGTTAAAGCAAATAAGAATATTCTCATCGAACAATCAAACAACACAGGCATCCCTTTTCATCATTTTGCAGCATTTGTTAGTTTAACTTTTCATTTTGTATTCTCTCTGGTTTTTCCTCAACATAATAGCTTCATCTGCAGGGGTGGAGCTTGATTGGGGGCCAGGGGTGGCCATGGCCAGCATTAGCCAACCATTGGCCACCCCTACCATTTTTTCCCTCTTATACAGTACTGTACAGATGGTGGCAGCAGTAATACTCTCAAGAGGAATGTTCTAACTTATTTAACATTTTCATTTTTCTTATATTAACAGTTACATGACAACAAAAAACACTGTGATTAATTATGAACATCAATATACTAACATAAAACGATACAGAATTCATACTCTTTTTAGAACTACATTTTGTCTTATCTAGGAGTCTTCAGTGAAATCAGAGAATAACTACTTTAATGATAAGTCATAAATTTAATGTAGATATTAGTAAATTCAAATACTAATTTTATGCAGAATAACTACTGATAAAAGTATGTACGTAATGACAATGAATGTCTTTAATGAAGACAGCATGGACGTTTAAATATATGTATTTATTAGTTAGCAAAGGCTGTAGGGAAGTATAGCTAGTCTTTAATTAGAACATATGAATGATTTGGTTATTAATTTTCCTTTTGCAACAGTGTAGATTGACCCTGAGTTTCTGGCACTCTTCTGTTTTCTGCCCCCCCTCAGTGTACGTTGGTTATTTCCTGGCCACCGTGATTAACATTTTCTGGCTACACCTCTGTTCATCTGATTCTGTCCCATTTGGCTGTGACGCCATCCTGCAACGAAATTACAGCTTGGCTGCTGTCATCAGTGCTTTAATATTTAGATGATAGAGTTAGGCCTGTTTTTTCAATGCTTAGTCTTGTTTCTTTCATAGGCATATTTATGAGTGTAGCTTTTTACTGAGGCTGATTGTATGTGCTCCCTTTCATCCTTTTTAGCATAAAAAACAGACTGTGAAGGTAACACCAATTCTCCCAAAATAAAACAATTATGAACATGCTGTATTAACTTTTCTTTTTTCTTTTTTTCACTATAATTAAGATTCTAAGAGTAACATTCCAATCACTAGTACTATTATGGTAATAGAAAACTCTGTACTTACACCTTTAAGCCCTTTATCATTTCCTGAGAAGAGATCACTCAGAACAAACACTTTAAATATTGCTTAGAAATGGATATGTATTAAGAGAATAGTAAACTTACAACAGAAAGACTGCAGGGATACAATGGCAGTGCTTAATATCAGACGCACATTGTCAGGAAGTCAGCGCAGAATAACAGTAAAGAAACAAGAAACATTTTTTACATCTCCAGGGTCAGACTCTGCCACATCATCATGTTTCACATCATTACATCATACACTTGTTGTTTGTAAATGAGGAGAAATCACTGTCTCCAGCCATATTGAGATAAAACAGTGTTGTAGATCAAGGAGAATCCGATTACACACCAAACCAGAGTTCTTTGCATGACCCTCAAAAACTGCTGGGAGAAACATCTAACATCAAGAGGCAGGCAAACTTTGTGTTTACAAAGCACAAACATAGATTTAAAAAAAATAATAATAATCATAATAGTAGGAACATAGACTGACCAGTAAATTAATAACTTAATCTTTTCGCTCAGCTCTCTTCACCACAACAGACCAGTGCATCGTCTGCATTACAGTTATATCCATTAAAGCCATTACCTGGACAGACTATTTAACATTGTCACCCTTGATGTTACATCTACATAAACAGTGCTGGAACTTCCAACCTTAAGTACATTCAGGGAAAATATGCTACTGGCTTATAAATGCATCAGCCCTGAACTACTAAGGTGTCCGTCTGGTCATCAAACAATGATGTAGTCGTACGGAGCCAAATAAAAAGGCTATTGTAAAGATATTTTTCAGTAGAGTCGTACAAAATATCTCTTTAAGAGGAAGACAGATACAAGCATTAAATTTTCGAAATTTGCAGTAAGGATAAAAAAAGAAAATCTGAAATCCAGAAACATCTATATAATCAGGAGATTGTCATGTGAGTCATTCTAGGTCAAGAGTTGCATTAGTTTGAAACTGTAAAGTCCATTTACAACTACCAATATTGGCTGGACATGCAGGGATGCTAAAAGCAGTAAGCTAATTTATCACACACATGACCTTTTAAAGCAACAGAATATTTACTAATAGGCTAAACACAACTTCCATACTTAGAATACCACTATATCGCCTTTAAATATTTTTATCACATTCACATTGTGTTGAGAGTTAAACATGTCATCTCTATTTGCTGGGGAGATGTGCTTAGAGGTACGTGGGTAGAGCTTGATTTACTAAGAATTACCTGAATCCTCATAAGAATAGCTTGAAGCTCTAGTTTAGTGTTCCTTAATATTGCAGTTTTAAAATTTTACTCCAGCTATAAGTCTGTTTCTTTTTTCTAATTTGATCGTAGTCAGAGCTGTAGTATTATTTGAGTTTGGACTTTTATACACATATTAACACAATAGTCATTTTTAAATCTTGCTCTACTCTACGGAGCCCGGTATCACTTGACAATCATGTATACCTTTCTATAAAATGAAAACTATTAAAACACTGTACTCAAAGAGATTTTGCAGAAAGTGTTGATATTTAGGAATAATATCACTTGTTTCAGAAACTTTCAAAATGTTAAAGCAACAGATTATCAGGACACCACACCAATTTAAAAATTCATCCACAGCTGAAGCTACACATTAAAAAAACTAAGTAAGGACATGATTATAGTCCAATCGCTGAAAGGAAGTTTGCCAAGTTGATGAGCAACAAAGAAGAATCAATCTGAGCCTCAAACATGCCGGTTTTAGGGATCTGTAGAAATGCAGTAAAACAGAGGAGGTCTTTATCCCTCACAGTGTGTCGTTAAGCTCCCCGCAGCATTGTTTCCTAATGATCTTTCCTCTAACACTGTTTGATTTGAGCACAAATAAATATCACCATTTTCTTTAAGAACACTGCCTTGCAGATGAAAACAGTCACACCACAAAATAAATGCAATTATACTCTCTTTCACAAACTAAACAAAATCTACTCATTAAAAAACAATCGAATAAGTAGAAAATTGTGAATGAATAGCTAAATCTTTCCTTATTAGTTAGAATTTAATGAAAGATGTGAATAGAAATAAAGCAGATATTTATAGTAGTGACAGTCTCATGCTGATAGAATATGCCTATTTTGAGATTTTTTGTTTATACAAATTTTGCCTACCAACTAAACACACAAACTGTGATAAGCAGCCAATTGGTGTAGGTTCTGTTCCTGACAGATCAGTTCTTTGATTTATTTTACTGATGCATCATTTACTTTCTAAAGGGGTCTTTGTCATATCTTAGCAGTATATACTTACATTTTCAGCATTAAATAAAAACTGCCTGCAATGAAAAAAAAAAAAGAAAAACATTAAAGAGTTCACAATTGGTTTGGTTTATATGAAAAACAGCCTTCGGAAAATGTGATAGTGCTGTTTAAAATCAGTGGGCTGTACAGTATATGTTTCTAAGTGGTTTGTGGCAAAAACAGTTCATAGCTACAGTATTACATATATAAACCAAAAATGGTAAAACTGTCAATTTAGTAGTTTTCCAAGTTATCTAGGTCTAACACAGCAGCCAAACTGGCCTGTCAGGAGAGTCTCCTGCTCTGATATCTCTGAAAGCAAATTTTCAAAGTAAGCTCAAAGTTTAAATGAACTGACTGGAGATATTAAGTTTTAAGGTCTAGTTTCTCTCTTTAAAACTGTTATTGTGCAAATTTCAGGGTATAAAGATTATAAATGTGTACCTACCTGCTGTCTGCTCCTGATGGTGCAATGCTTTGCCTTACCTTGCCTTAGTGCTTACAACCCAGCCCCTTTTACGATCCCGGGAAAGTTGAAAGTTCCTACCCCTGACAAGGCATTAAACCCTTTGAAAAGTTGAGACTTTAAAAAGTGAAATTACCCAGGTATGTGTGTACCAAAATATGCCGTGCACTTTCTACATGGAGTGTGAAAGTGGTATGATCTCTCCAGAGTGTTATTTGCCCTCCCCTGAGCCTTTTTCAAGAGGGAGGTGTTTGCAAAAAATCTATAGGGGGTTGTCCAGGGCATATCTCAAAAACATGCTCCAGCCAGCGTTCTACTCTGAGCACTTCCCTGTTGGTTTAGCCCCTCATATTTTCTCTAAGGGATGCCATTTTGTCAGTCAGGACCCAGAGAATGGCTGGGCGATATGAAGAAAATCGAATATCATAATATATTTTGGCTATGATCGCGATACATGGTATATATCACAATATCTTTAAATTACATCTAGAAACATTAACCAGCTCAAAGCTTTTCTGCCACATTATGTATTTTGGTACCAGTAGACCTTAAACAAGATCTCAGCAACCAAACAGAAAACAAAGCAAAAACACGCAATACTAAATAAAATGCAAAATAAAAAAGGGCTCTTTTGTGCATAATAAAAGAAAATAGCAGAATGAAAAAGGAAATTGACCTCAAATCACAAAAACACAAGTGGAAATTCTGTCCAAAAATGTTTGCATTATTAGAGCATTTTGCATTATTGGAGCATCTCCAAAATATTTGCACTGATTTGTACTTAATGTGAATTTTAAAGAAGCACAAAAAGTTATAAATTGAGAACATTGCCACGCTTAGGGAACACCTGCAAAATCTCTGAGCAACCACATCACATCACAGGCATTAGAGCATCTAAAAAACATTTAAATAACGTAATAAATAGCGTCTATGATTTCCCTCCATCTCGTCCTTTTTCTCTCATATGGGATTGCTTTTTCAAACAACGAGGCCAACGTCTTCATCTTCACAACTGATTTAATTAAAGTATTAATTGGTGTGCGGGGAGATGCTGACATGCAGGGTTTAGAACACTGGATGACTTTTTAGATGGTGGAATACATTTTTACTGCTACCTTATACAGCTATGGTTTTACAGCACATCTGAAAATTTTTATACATCATATATTGCTTGGCTGAAACAACTGCTGTCGCCATATTTCTTTTGCCGGTTGCTGCAGTGTGCGTGGGTGCTGCGCAGAAAATAATCCTGTTTGGAGGAGGGGTTAATGATGCATTCAAAGTGTGTGCGAAAAATAAAACTCAGTGAAACAGATGCAGGTAGCTTGTCCTCCTGTCTTCATGCGAATTTGTACTCGATGGCTGTGATAGTCATTTTAACTATCGTGCACGGGAAAACTTGAGATAAATTTAATATATTCGATATATCGTCCACCCCAAACCCATAGTCCCCCACATTAGGATAAGGAGCGTAGACGTAGACAGGCCACCCTTCCTGTTGACAACCAAAAACTTGGACTCGGAAGAGTTGACCAAGGTAAAGCTTCACTTATAAGCAGAGGCAACAATCAGAGCCCTCTCCCCTACCCAAGGCGTTATGTTCTTATTACCTGGACTTAAGTGATATTGCAGTTTCTATCAGGTTGTTTAGTGTGAGGCATTGAGAGTAATGGAAGACATGTGGTGAAATACCCAGGATTCCTATTGGCTGGAAAATAGAAATCCTGGGGCTTTGAATCCTGGGGCTTTCAGTGGAAAAGTTATATATTCATATGTCTTTATCATTAGGATAATGCTGTTTTTAAAACTACAGTTGTCAAACTGTGAACAGAAGGTACGTTGAACAGTTGACTGCAGCCCCTAGCCAATCAGGTGGCTTGACTAATTAATCAGCTATCATCAGCTTCTTAAGATATTTTATATACCATAATGACTTAATGCTATACTTTGCAAATTAAGAAATTGAAAAAAAATGTTTTGACTTTTTAGTTTGTTTATAAAATTATATGTTATATGAAAAATTTGTCATTAATTAATATGTTAATAATACATATGTTAAATACTGTAATAAAACCATGTGCAATAAATTTGTATTTAACAAGCACTACTGGACATATAACTTCTGTGATGTTAACCTTATTTTTTAATAATTTTTCTATAAGCTAAAATTGTTATTTTTCTGCTCTTTAATAGCTGTATATTTATACATCTTATCATATTTACTTGGTAAGCCTGCACAGGAATGTCTTCATTTAATTCTTCTTGCACCTTTCTTAACCTTTGCACCCAGTCTGTGTGCCACTGAGAGCTGCTGGGACAGTGAATTTCTCCTTGTAAGATGAAGAAATTAGAGCTTATCTTATCTTATTTGCAAATATTAGCTTAAAATTAGTGTACTATATTATTTCTGCATAAGTGGAGATACATACAGTGATAATATGCTGATTCCATCTTGATAAATTACAGCCGTCATGCTAAGAATGATATACCATCCTACGCCTTTTAAAGATTTAACAAAGAAGAGTGATTCGGCAAATTTGGTGATAAGATGTAAAAATGAAAGCCTTTCTATAAATGTGAACAAAGCTAAACTAATTAATGATGCAGTGGTTACAGATCTTCGAGTCACCAAGGCAGTTTTAAAGAATAAAAACAGAACTAATGATAAAGACAAATGTTTTTCATTCTCTGAAAAAAACTGAAAGAGGGCGAGAAAAAATTGCATTAAGATATACCTATAACAGATGGCTTTAGAAAGAAAATTGCCCTCTTAGGTGTAGGCGCACACCTACAAGTGTTAAAGTTGTAGGTTGTTACTGTCAAATCCATTTGGCCAAAATATTCCCTCTGTACTATTTGCTACTATTAAGAGTGGTATAAACTCAATAGATGTCCCTGTCTTTCAGCCTCACTCCTTTTAATTTTGTTTGTTTGGGATAACGATGCAAAACCAATCATTAAAAAAAGAAAAAAAATCAAAATATCACAGGTAGTGGATATGTAAAGGTCAAATGAGAAGGCCTTTTTATGCAGATTTTGTTCTTCACTTGAGTTAGAATTTTTTGTTGTTGTTTATTGTGCAACTGTTTCCTCCCTAAGATAGTTTAACTGGTCAGTTGTTTTATTGACCTTAGGAATGAGCATCTGCATGCATTTGTTTCTCTCTGGGTGCCTCCGTGTTGATCTTCATAAGGATTGACAAAGTGTCCAGGATGTGGTCTTCCATTTCCAAATGGCTGCTAGGAAAGGCCTCAGCATTGTGCAAGCCCGAACAGGTGAAAGAGGGCACATACTGTAATATCAGAGGGTGAGTAAGTGGTAGTATGGGCCACAACTACCAAGTCAAAACAGCAAATTAAAAATCAGCAAAAGTTAACTATTATCATCTTGTGTACATTGTCACCAAACTTGATTTGTTCATCCAAAAGTAAAATGCAGATGTTCACATATTAGGCATGACTTCATGACTTCCTGTCTAATAATGTTTGGGTCAAAAACAGCCCTGAGGTGTGTAGGCATTGAATGGCACTGCATTAAATGTGAGTTGCAGAATTTTCTTCAATCCTATAAATTGTAATCTGGGATCCACAAATCTCAGCCTTGTTTATTTTTGTGTAAAAAATCACATCCACATGGAGGATGGCAGGACCCAGAAATCCTAAGTAGAGCACATCCCCTTCCAGCTTGCTTTGTTTGTTGCACAAACAGTACAGAATGTATTTAGTGTAGACAGATGTCTTTGACAACCAGCATCATTTTTTTGTGTATCTGAACTACAGTTGCTTTTGCCTCAGACTGAACTTTGCAGGTGTCATTTTCCCCAAATTTTTCATAGAGTCTTGACCCCCTATAGCCCTGTCATCACTCATTCTCTGTTCTCTCCTCCTGGACTTCTGATAGATGCAAACCACAGCAGGATATAAATACCCCATGAGGATTGTAGTTTGACCTAACCTGACCGTCAAGCTATTTATATATATACTTAAATCCTAAGACTGACATTTCCTGCTTCTAACACATCAACTTTAAGCTCAAGATGTCTCCTCACATCTCTGCAGGTGTAAAAATGTAGAAAAAGCTATACTGATCTATACTGATACACTCTTCTTGTCACTCTTCATAATGGCGTCCTTGAAAGGTGTAGTGTATGTATGAAAGGTTTAGATTATACCATAATTTGAGTCTTGAAAAGTTCTGCATGTGACAGTGTGTCTTACGCTTCAGTGACGTTATAGGTGTGGACAAGGAAGATAATTTTTTAATACATATTGGCAAAACTCTTGAAAAAACGTGGGTGCACTCATTACATGACAACAGCAGAGCCAATTTTTTATCAAATTTTTCTTCAGAGAGTTTAGAGAAGGAGCACGTAAAAGTTAAAGTCGCTCAGAATGGAAGGAGACAATATCTCTGTCTCTCTCTCGATCAATGAAGTCTCAAAGGATAGATTCTTATGATCTCCCATCAACTACGAACAAACAATCCAACCCAAAGCAAATGCTGGCAAGTTTAACTGAGGAAGTCTATGGACTCTCTTAATGGCTGATTCTTGACCCCATTAATACAGCAACATATCTAGTTTTGCATTATGGAGTTCTTGAATATCATATTAATAGAAAGAGTGGGAAATACTAAGAACCAATAACATGTTTTTTTCTTGTAAACTCATGCATTAGGCTCACATGTATAACATAGTGACTGCAAATACACTAATTAATGACAGTCGGCAGCAATCCATAGTACACCCACAGTGTATTTTAACCAAATAAATATAATCTAGTGTGGCATCTAAAAAGACTGCATAAAATTACATTGAAGATCTTATGCTGAGGAGCCTGGGGTCTGTATTATCCAGGATAGTCGGTTGGTTAGAGGGAGAATGTAGTAGTATTGTTTTAAACTTTATCCATTGTGGGTGTCCTTTTTTCTGCAAAAGCATAAATATATTAGCTTCTCTGGATCCCACATCAACAACCATTCATGATAGGAAAGCATTTTCCACCAACAATCAATCACCGGATGAACTGTTGGCTTTGTTCTATCATAGGATTTTCACTGATCCTCACAATATAATTAGTTTGTAGTCAACTGCATGATTCTGACTCCAGATAACTTACCAAGAACCTGACGCTAATTCTGATTTAAAGGTTGCATATTATCTTCTTATATATAAACAAAGTACCAGGCAAACGCATCTTGAAAAATTCCAATAGTTTCTACAACCTTTACCAGCTACGCTAGCTGCCTTCTCAGTGCTGGGCAATCTGAAATGCAGTACAGTACCAGGCATACTGAAGCACATTTATATCGCACACTGTAGAATTTTGATGGTTGGAGAAGGGATTGTCTGTTCTCTGAGCACATCACCTCACATCAATCAACATCTCACTATTCCTCTATTTTGCTCCCTTGGAATAGGCTTGCCTTATCCAGCAAACAGTCATATGAGACACACACATTTGCAGGCACACACACGCACACAATGATGGACACACTCCCTTTGATACACTTATGCACACATACTCGAACAGGAAGACCCTGAGGAGTGGCTTTCCCATTGCCCTGGCACATACAAACTAGCATGTCAGCTCTGATTATTAGCTCTGTTCACTGCTTGCTGCAGGAGCTCCTATTTTAGATAAGTATTTCTGCTCAGAAATATATGCAGACAAAAAGTCTAGTAAACCTTAAATTTAAACCTGGTACATCACCATTATATAATACAGATTCTGCTGATGGTAAAATCTGATAGGAACTAACATTTAAACATCAGCCCCTAATTAATTGGAATGATGTAGATTTTTTAAACGGATATGCATGCAAAGGCATTTGTTTTCAGCCATTGCTGTTAAAGCAATTTCCCCCTCACCTCTTTACTTCACAGTTCTTATATACATATTGTGTATTTATACCATAGATTATTACATGGTTTCTTCCATTGCAAGAAAGCGGTTGTAATGAAAAATCTCTTGCATATCATGTTTTGTACAAAGACTTATGAATGATTATGTCTTAAGAAAACTTAATGATGTTGTTTTTTTGTTTTTTTGTTTTTCCCCCCCGGAATTTAATGTCCAGTGATATTGAACAGGTCTTCTTAAATGTTGCATTGACCTAAATCTTTCTCTAAAAAAATACTTAGATAATTGGCATGACTCAGAGCAGAGGACCCAGTATTTGAGGCAAGAAAGATCAGGGAACAATTCAAAAAGCATTTATCAAAACGACTGATGATCGGAGAAACATTGGCTAGGGCATCTATTGCAGGACACTGTAAAAGAAAACACAGGTTAGTGACCATGTAAATCTAAAGGAGGATGATATGAATGCATAACTCACTAACCTGGTTTAACTGCTCAGCCCGTGTCCTGAGAATGAGGTAGGATCCAGCCAGTGAGCTGCCAACAAATGTGGTGGGCGCCGCCCAGAGTGTCCCTGCCCAGCAGCTGCGGAGAACCAGCAGCCATCTAACTCCAGGTCCTGCTAATCAATCAGAACAGGAAGAACCAGGTTCAGAGGTCCAGGAGTCCAAAGGCAGTTCAGGCATACCCTTCAGATGGGAACAGGCAGGCTGAGTGGTAGAGAGGCAGAAAATGTCAGGAAATCAGAAACACCAAAAAACTCTAAAAACATTCTCACCACTGGCTAGAGAGAACAAGATAATCTGGCACTGATGACTGGATGCTTAGACTTAGATTTAAACAGATTAATTTGATAATTTTGTATATGCAAGTGTAAACAAAAAAAATTAGTTAATAACAGCTCTCTAGACAATTTAATTTTTTTAAGTGCTGCCTTGATAAGGTAGGCAGCAGTGATTAAAAAAAAAACGTGATGGAAAAACAGTAATGTAAACATATAACTGTATAGCTACAGTTCTAACATTCAGTTTTTTTAATAACCCATTTTACATAACATTCAGCAGTCAAATGGCAGTGGGGAAGAGACTGTTCTGGAATCTGATGGACCTGCATCCGATGCTTCGAAGTCTCTTACCAGAGGGAGCCAGGGAGAACAGTCTGTGGTGGGGGTGTGAGGGGTCATTTTTGATATTACGGGCTCGGGACACCCAGCACTGGGATGAAATGTCTTTAATTGAGGGAAGAGGCGCCCTGACTATCTTCTCTGCTCTTCTTATCACTCTTCTCACCTTCTTCCAGTCTGAGGAGCTGCAGCCTCCACACCACACCGTGAGACAGCTGGTCAACTTTCTCTTCACAATATCCCACAGATTCTCTATGGGGTTAAGGTCAGGGGAGTTGGCAGGCCAATTGAGCTCAGGGATTCCATGGTCATTAAACCATTTACCAGTGGTTTTGGCACTGTGAGCAGGTGCCAGGTCGCGCTGAAAAATGAAATCTTTATCTCCATAAAGCTTTTTAGCAGATGGAAGCAGAAAGTGCTCCGAAATCTCCCGATAGCTAGCTGCATTGACCCTGCTCTTGATAAAACGAAGTGAACAAACACCAGCAGCTGACATGGCACACCATACCATCACTGACTGTGGGCAGTTGACACTGGACATCTGGCATTTTGGCATTGCCTTCTCCCCAGTCTTCCCCCACACTCTGGCACCTGGATTTCCAAATGACATGCAAAATTTGTCGGAAAAAAGTAATTTGGACCACTAAGCAACAGTCCAGTGCTGTTTCTCTGTAGCCCAGGTCAGGTGCCTCTGCTACTGTTTCTGGTTCAAAAGTGGCTTGACCTGGGGAATGCAGCACTGTAGCCCATTTCCTGCACACGCCTGTGCACGGTGGCTCTGGATGTTTCCATTCCGTACTCAGTCCATTGCTTCTGCTGGTCCCCCAAGGTCTGGAATCGTCCCTTCTCCACAATCTTCCTCAGGGTCCGGTCACCTTTTCTCGTTGTGCAGCGTTTTCTGCCACTTTTTCCTTCCCACAGACTTCCCACTGAGGTGCCTTGATACAGCACTCTGGAAACAGCCTATTCGTTCAGAAATATTTTTCTGTGTCATACCCTCTTGCTTGACGGTGTCAGTGATGACCTTCTGGACAGCATTCAGGTCGGCAGTCTTACCCATGATTGGGGTTTTGAGTGATGAACCAGGCTGGGAGTTTTAAAGGCCTCAGGGATCTTTTGCAGGTGTTTAAAGTTAATTTTTTGATTCAGATGATTAGGTGTATAGCTTGTTTAGAGACCTTTTTCATGGTATGCTAATTTTGTGAGATAGGAATTTTGGGTTTTCATGAGCTGTAAGCCAAAATCATCTATATGAAGACAATAAAATACCTGAAATATTTCAGTTAGTGTGCAATGAATCTAAAATACTGTATATGAATGTTCAAGTTTTATCATTACTTTATGGAAAATAATAAACTTTATCACAATACGCTAATATGTTGAGAAGGACCTGTATATGCCTAAAAGTGCTCATGCGCAGAAAAATACAGCTGATGGAATGAGCACGTAGGACAGCTTTACGTAAACATATCAACAGAATGATTGACAATTAGAAGGACCATTTATTTAGATGATCCATCCGGAAATAAAATGCTATGGACTGCCGTCTGGACATTTCAGCCTGTCATCAGTGCCAAGATCATGAAAATAATGGTCACTCGCCTGTTTTAAAATGTAAATATTCTTTCCTATTTGCTTTAAATGTAAACAATATAAACAGCAGGCTTGTGCCCATAATGATCCATATAGCACCAATAGTTTCCGTTGACACTTTGCAGGAGTCCACAGGCTGGGAGAGAGAGCTTGGGGGAACAGCTAGAGACAGATTAAGAGACAGTAACAGCTTAAACTTGTCACTTCTAACTTTGTTATCTAACCAGCAGAAATAAGCAGCTCTTAAATAGAACACAGACACTTTTTAACTTGCAACAATTTATGTTTTGTCAGCTGACTTTTCTCTAAGTGTTTTACTCACGTGAATTGCAACACTTCTTGGACAATATTCCTATCAAAATATTAGAATAAAAATGAGGGCAGTGACCAATCTCCAGTCCGTTCATCCATAATCAATTAGTTGCCCACGCAGATTCCTGTAAATATCTTTGATTAAAAATCAACTATAAATTGGATTGCTCAAGTTGATTTTGTCTGCAATAGGGTCCAGCAGCGACTACATTTTCTACGCAGGCTGAGGGCCTTTGGTGTCAGTCAGAAAGTCATGCTGCTCTTTTGCCGTGCTGTTACAGAGAGCATCATTAGGTATGGCATTTCTGCCTGGTTTGGTAACCTGTCTGTCCAAATGAAGGCCAAACTTACTTGCCTGACTCAAAGAGCAATGAAGTTGATGGGAGTCAAGCAGCATCCCTCACTTCAGACCATCTTCAATGAAACAATAACCAGACAAGCCCAGAAAATAATCTCAGACCCCTCTCATATTCTTTATTCAGAGTATCAGTTTCTTCCTTCAGGTCGACGTCTTAGAGTCCCTGCTTGGAGATTGAACCGCTATAAGAACTCATTTGTTCTTCTTTTCCTGTAAGGCAATAAACAGTATCAAGCAGTAAATTGTGGAATAAGCAATGGTATTCAAAATGTAAACTAAACATACATGCTTTTTGAATGTATTCATTATGTTATATAACATTTTTTTTCTTTATACAATTTTTTTTTTGTGAAGGAAATGTAACATGCTTCCTTATGTATTTATTTATTGTCTCATGATGGAATTTCTATAGCAGTGTTTTTATGTGTGAATCCATTGTGACACAAAGTTTGGACTATGGAGCAGCCAGAGTCTGTATCCAAATCAAATTTCCTGTGGGACAATAAAGTTAATCTAAAATATATTAAAGAGAATGAATTTTTGACATCTAAAGAAAGAATTAACGACTTTAACATAACTTGTAAATACTTTCAATAATACAAACCGGTGATAAATGATACAAAAACGCAAAACTAGCTATAATATTAACTGTGAATTTTTTTAATGGCCCCAGTGCATTGGCGAAATTTTGCTTTCAAAAGTGAAAAATGAAAAATAGCTTTATTTGACTATTTACGATAAATATTTACTAACTTCACATGAATTCCTCAGTTGAAAAAAATCCATATACCTTTAACCCCAAAATTAACTCATAACCTTAAAATAAAAAAATAATCACCAAAAAAAGTATTAGGTCTTTCATGAAAAAATTCTAGACCAAGGTCAGGGAAAGGCTTTCAGAGTTATCCTCAATCATCCCTTTAGAACTGAATAACCTACAGTATATAATAAAATATTAATAACATAAGTTACACCAAATTGGAGATCTCTTTATTTTATAGGTAAAAAGAACATATTAGGCACTGAGCAAGTGTTGAAAATGCCCAATTCAATTCAATTCAGTTTATTTATATAGCGCCAATTCACAACACAAGTCATCTCAAGGCACTTTACAGTTCAACTAGATCATACAGTCAAATTGATTCAAAGTTTTCTATCTAAGGAAAACCAGTTGATTGCATTGACTCAAATACAATCCCTCAAACTAAGCATGCTTGAAGCAAGAGTGGAGAGGAAAAACTCCCTTTTAACAGAAAGAAACCTCTAGCAGAACCAGGCTCTGTGTGAGCGGCCATCTGCTGAGGCCAAAGATATATAGTGTGAAGCCATGAATAAAGTCCACACAGGAGTTAAAGGAATTAAATGCCAGATTATTTTTCAGCCTTTGGTGAAGAATTATTCTACCATTTATTATTGTGTTCTGATTGCCTGACCCTGATCCGTTTCTGAAATTTGAGCCTGCCTACCTTGTTCTGATCTGTTTGCCTGGCCTGCCTTTGGATTCTGTTGGATTCTATTGTGGACTGAACCTGGATCTGCCTCTTGACTTCGCCTTGTGGATTATCGTGTCTTCCTTCAACTGTTCAAATCTGATCTTGGATATATCTGCACATCTATATGGATGCACACTACTTGTTAAGGGGAATCCCAAAAGATGAGACAGAAAAGCTGCAACTATTTGTGTCTCCATTATAAGAGCTAAGTGGTTAACTAGTCAGCCAAATGAAATAACTATCCTTGACGATAAAATAAACTATTCTGATATGTTATTAAACACAGACACTGTGAATTGGATGTGTACTGTGCACAAACCTTTTATTGATGACTTGCAATGAAGATGGTCAGTCAGTCCATATGTGAGCTGATGGTGGAGAGAGCATTCTGCCTGTCACATCACTGCCTGGCATGGGTGTGGTTTGTTCCCAGGTGAAACATGTCTTTCCAGGTGATGAGTTGAATGCACAATCGACCAGGTGCTGGGTCAACCAATAGATAGATTTGAAAAACCTTTAGACCCAGAGCTTTTGCACAAAGACATATCCCAAGTCCCATAAAATAACTCAACTACCCTAAATATAACTCAAAACGGGCAAATCATTTCATAACCCAGTGTTTGGGTAGATAATATAACCCACTACTTTTTAGAGTGTAATATTGTGTTCTGGAAAGATATTTGTTGAATAATCATGAAATGTTCAACAGTGGTTTTGTCCACAATATAAAGAATCAGCAAGAGTTCAAACAGTGTGTGGTTTCATTTGTGTGTAAAGGAAAACTGTGACAAATGTAGTCCACGGCTCTGCAGCACATCCCATGTTGCTCATAGTGCTCTAAGCAAGGAGCATGTGACGATGAAGGAACAAACTGAAATGGAGCCATCCACACGGTCGCTCCCAGAGGGGGAGCTGCAGAGCAAGAGTAAGATTTGAAAGAGAAGGGGGAACACGGGTGGCCACAGTGTGATTCATGGGGACTGTTACTGTTTCAGAAAGGTGTCTCTTCCCATCACAATTCAGACTCTGTTTCTGGTGGCAAACACAGTAGCAGGTAATACACCAACCTTCCAACTTTATATCTTCTTCCTCTTCAGTTTTTCATCGCACTTACTCTTCCTTTAGAAAACATGGTACAAAAAATAAAGCCCTGGAAGACTGACTTTTAATAAGAGACGTCTCCTGAACAGGTAACCTTAGAGACTCAGACCTGAATGGCATGCAAAGATTTTTTTAAAGCATTCAACAATGCATTTGGGAAAAAAAAGAACTTTGATATATCTCCGACACTGAAAACAGATCAGACTGACAGTTGGGGAATGAACAAAGGCAGAGTGTGCAGCAGGTGAATCTAAAGTCAAGGACGAAAACTAAAGCTTTTATGAAAAGACCTTGCCTTAAGAACCTAAGAGAAGAATTAAAATCAGTTTTACTATGTGATTGTATTACAAAACATTACAGCGGTCCATAACTACAATACACAATAATATAATAATGGTCTTTAAGTGGTTCATAATTTTAATGTACGTATAATGCAATTTTTTGTCTTTTTTTCACAAAAAAAGATCCCTTAGCATTTTTGGGAATATTTCCTTATTCACTGTAGAGTGATGTCAAAATACATAACAAAACAAAATCTGTCAAATTAAACAACTTCAAATTTCAATTCTTGTATTCATGTGACACAAAGGTAGAATTAGTGAGTCTTCTGTTTTCTGGAACAATGCAAAGATGTTTGATGCTGTCTATGGCAATCTGCCTCACCAGCTGCAACCTGTCAATCTAGTGTGAAAATAATAGAGAGAATTGAGAAAAACTGTTGGGTTTTGCATCACATTATTCCCAAGCTTATCCAGGTGATGCAGTTGTTTCAAAATTTGTCCCAGAAGGACTCTGAACTGATAACCTGATGAGGCCAACTGATAAAGCTGCCAGCTTCTGCTAATGTAACCTCGGTGTTCCTTTCAGCTGAGAAAACAGCAAGTGGTTTAACACTTTATTGGGTTCTGCTTTTTTTGTTTTTGTTTGTTTTGTTACAGCAAATTGATAAAATAAAATCTAACAGGAAGCCCATCTGAATAGGGGGAATTTCCCAAATCTAAACATATATTTATTTTTCCTCCATCTGGCTTTAAAGTTCATGACAAATGTTAGTTTTACTAATAAAGTTTTAGAACCTAATAAACTTTTTAAGGTCAAGAAGAGAAGAAGCGTCAAGAACTTCTCAGGAGCTTGGAAGAGGGACAATATCGTATTTGTATGTTTACCTTAATACCTCTATTGTAATTATCCAGTCCAGGAATCTAAATAAAAGAATTTAAACTTAGAATATATAAAGATAACAACTTTTAATTATTTGGTTAGTTTTTTTGCAGGTAGATGGAATTGTATACTGCTTGTTTACCCAATGATGTTTGAGCAAAAATGGAAACAAAGGTCTCTTGGTTTGGGCTTGTGATCAGGGGAGGCAGGCTGTTTTGTCTTTATTTTTTTCTTTGATGCTGTCAGTTTATTTTCAGATTGATTGCAGTCATTTTTACACTTACATTCACTAATATCTCTTACCTCCTGCTCAAACATATTAGAGATACAGAAGATGACACCACACCCATTAAGGCTTACAGCACCTTGCACGCTGTGCACACATGAGGTTAATCAAGATGGCTACATTCATTCAATTTTCTCTCTTCATATCACATTTTTAATGTTTGATTGTAAATATAATGCATGATACTGCTTTCCATAAAACCTGTTACTTATTTTAAGTGTCTTTATCATAAATTACATCTTGTAAATCAGACATAAAATTGGTGAAGAAAAAACATTTGAAAAAGAAGAAGGCATTTCCTCATTTATTCTGATGGTGGCGTGTGTGTGAGTCCATGGGCTTTTACTTTAATAATCTTTGTCTATGAAGAAAATGAAAGCACTTTTTCAACAGAAACACTAATCACCCGGAACTGCTAATGATCCACTTTTGTTTTTTATTGAGATAATTTGGTATTAAAAAGCAGTATAATCACAGAGTTGTGTTGCAAAAAGCCAAGGGGCAAGCAGCTGCTGTCACTTCACCAGACACAGAACATGACCCCCTGGGGAGGCTGCAGAAGAAAGATCTGCTGCTCCACCAAATTGGTGTGCTGCTGTACCAGACACTGACAGCCCTGGATGTATCGAAATATATCTAAATTTCTATATATATTTAAGGGAGACAATGACCCAGATAAGGCTTTATAACTTGGTTTTTCCCCATACACACAGGGATATTTTTACCAGAGTGGATACTTTGAGGAGAGCCATGGAGTTCACGCAACACGGCAGAACACGGCATGGCAAAACACTTCTATGGGAATATTTATAGCAGATTTCAGTTTGACGTTTCTTTTCAAAAGTTTTTAATATGTCAGCTGTAATATAAAAATCAAAAGTGGATCTGAGGAGACTGTGACTGAATATCAGCAATAAAGGAAACTCAGCTGTTCTGTTAAAGTCTAAACATTTGTTAGTTTGTCTCATTTGACACAAATCAGTTTGTGTGACCAGGGAAACGCTGGTGGTTTATGGGTGTAAATGTGTGTCAGTATTGTCAGATGGTATCGCTTAACAGGCCCCACCAACTTGTAATGTGCTCTGTGGTTGATGCTCTAAACTGAAAACAAACAAAAAAATGAATAAATGGAGAATAGATTTGAGAAAAAATATCTGAATCCATGTTTGAAATGTCTGGTTTCAATTATCAACAGTATATAAGTTCAAATAAGGTAAATCAGTTAAATGAAAATAAAATAATTGTCTGAATATAGTACCCTATATTCTCTGTTTAATAATTACTACTCCCTATGTGTCTTGTTTTATTCTAGTAATATCTTATTCAGACTTTGAAGTACTAAAAAACAACCCATCACAAGTTACAATAATATCGTATATTAACAGATCATGATTAATATGATTTAATATTTACATTTTTATTGTCAAACCTTAAATAAGTGCAACCATCCACAGCAACCACTGACTCTTTTATGTGACATTTCTCCTATTGATTGTATTTCCCTTATTGCACTACTTGGTTTTTATAATTATAAAATATATATATATAGTTTATACATATAAAAATATAGTTTATATATATATATTTACATTTTTCAACAATTTTTAGACTGAATAAACAAATTCCTTCTCAAGATCAATAAACCTTCAAATATTATTTTCAAGATTTTAAAGCAGCCATCATCCTATATGAAAGGAAAAAAATGGTGCTGAGGACTATGCCATGGTCCATTGCTGTGTTGTTCTGATTCTATATGTAAAAAAACGAAACAAAAAACGATTGATAAAAACCAGAATCAACATAAAATACTGTATATAGTTAGTGTTGGGAATTTGAAGTATCCCAAGCAAAAAGGCCTTGGCGTTTACAGACAGAGAACCCCCATGTATACCCTGGGCAAAATGTGACCTGAAGGACTTGGAAATATTTTATGAAGCACCGAGAATGCTTAAATGAATCTTACAGTTCGGTATAAAAATAACTTTGGTCTCCAAATGTAAAACAGCCTTCATATCCTGTGACAAAAACATCAATTAGTCATTGAAGCAAAGCTTGTACATTACATAATGGAAAAGTTGCTGTGCTATGTAGCACGATGGCACAGGGAGGAGTATTTTTATTTTTTCAACATCTGTCTTATGAAGATGATCTAGGGTATATGATGTTTGCAAAGCTGTGCTAATTTCTATTTATGGCCTATTTAAATGCAATACATATTGTATTTGCAGGAAAATTTGAATGATAGGTCTAGGTCACCACCACTGTGATTATATTGTGGGATATTACATTAGCTTGGATTAGATCAAGAAAAATTAGATTAAAATTTTATTATCTCCATGACCTAAACAGGGACATTATATCACTGCAGGGAAAAGTGAGACTCTACTCATTTGATTTTAAAATTAAGACTATTAGGCAAATATGTTTTTGGGGGTTAGAAAAGATTGATACTATACCTATCGATTTGCTATTCATGTTAGATTTAGTTTTACATTACTGTAAATTTGTTTTAAAAACCCAAGGTAGGCTGTGTATGAAAGAGAAAGCTAGACACTCCCTTTGTTGCTAAATAAGACAGATTGGTTCCCACAGGGGGAGGGAAACTGTCAGGAAATGGGCTTGTTGGTGGAATAGGGGACACCACCAGGGATCTGTGGTTAATGAGTTTTCCAGGAAAGTGTGCAGTTTATTGGTTATTTAGGTTTTACGGGATCAGCCTGTCTATATGCATGTACAGATGTACAGGTACAGGTTGAAGGTTATCATTTCATTCAGAGTTATCGTAATGACTGAGTGGCATAGAGACTTAAAGCTGCCAATCTACCCTGAAAGATCCTCCATTTAATGAAACTAGGTTGTGTGCTCTGCTTAAGTGCAATGACTGTTAAAGGTAAATAGAAACCCAGGCACTAAAGAAGTCTATTATAAGCTTTACAGAGAAGAAAATGGAGGTTGGGTTTCACTCTTTTCAAAACTTGAACATAACTTTTTGCATGCTAAAAGATCTTTCTCATTTCTAATAAAGGTAAATGAAGTCTTCTCTAAATTAATCTGTTTATTCAGATCCAAAATTTGATTTAAAAAATGTATAAAAGCCATAAATGCAAACAAATCAAAACAAAGACTTCCTGTTCTGTTATTTTCAGTAGAGTATTTATAAGATAATTGTTCAAATGATAACACCTTTTCTTTAATAAAGAAAGAGTTTAAACTAAAATGAAGAACTCAAGAATGTCATATCCATGTTATGTTATTATTATTATCCATGTTATTGAAAAAAATTTTAGAACTGTGACTTTACAGTCTTTTTTACTATTTTTCAAGGCTGCACTTTTAAAAGATGAAATTGTCCAGTGAGCTGTTTCCAAATGAAATTTCTTTTTGTTTTACACTTTTGCAAACAAAATGACAAATAAAATCTGTCTAAAGTCTAAATTTTTTCTCACCCACATGCAGAAATAACTTGGAGACTCTAGATTAAAAAAGTGAGGAAATATATTTAGATCAAAACAAAAGTGTAATGTGTAGAGATGGTTGATTTGTAATGATCATCCGACCTTCACTTTGGCACTCCCTCTAACCCAGTTCTCCTATGCATTGCATGTAGTTTACAGGTGCTGGTCATAAAATTAGAATATCATGAAAAAGTAGATTGATTTCAGTAATTCCATTTAAAAAGTGAAACTTGTATATTATATTCATACATTACATACAAACTCATATATTTCAGATGTTTATTTTGTTTAATTTTGATGATTACAAATGACAACAAATGAAAATCTCAAATTCATCATATCAGAAAATTAGAATATTACTGAAGACCAATAAAAACAAAGGATTTATAGAAATGTTGGCCAACTGAAAAGTATGAACATGAAAAGTATGAGCATGTACAGCACTCAGTATTTAGTTGGGCCTCCTTTGGCCTGTATTACTGCAGCAATGCGGCGTGGCATGGAGTCGATCAGTCTGTGGCACTGCTCAGGTGTTATGATAGCCCAGGTTGCTCTAATAGTGGCTTTTAGCTCTTCTGAATTGTTGGGTCTGGTGTATTGCATCTTCTTCTTCACAATACCCCATAGATTTTCTATGGGGTTAAGGTCAGGAGAGTTTGCTGGCCAATTAAGAACAGGGATACCATGGTCCTTCAACCAGGTACTGGTAGCTTTGGCACTGTGTGCAGGTGCCAAGTCCTGTTGGAAAATGAAATCTGCATCTCCAAAAAGTTGGTCAGCTGCAGGAAGCATGAAGTGCTCTAAAACTTCCTGGTATGTGGCTGCGTTGACCCTGGACCTCAGAAAACACAATGGACCAACACCAGCAGATGACATGGCACCCCAAACCATCACTGACTGTGGAAACTTTACACTGGACTTCAAGCAACGTGGATGAAGTGCCTCTCTTCTTTTCCTCCAGACTCTGGGACCTTGATTTCCAAAGGAAATGCAAAATTTACTTTCATCAGAGAACATGACTTTGGACCATTCACCAGCAGTCCAGTCCTGTTTCTCTTTAGCCCAGGCAAGACGCTTCTGACGCTGTCTGTGGTTCAAAAGTGGCTTGACACAAGGAATGCGACAGCAGAAACCCATGTCTTTCATACGTCTGTGTGTGGTGGTTCTTGAAGCACTCACTCCAGCTGCAGTCCACTCTTTGTGAATCTCCCCCACATTTTTGAATGGGTTTTGTTTCACAATCCTCTCCAGGGTGCGGTTATCTCTCTTGCTTGTACACTTTTTTCGACCACATCTTTTCCTTCCCTTCGCCTCTCTATTAATGTACTTGGACACTGAGCTCTGTGAACAGCCAGCCTCTTTAGCGATGACCTTTTGTGTCTTGCCCTCCTTGTGCAAGGTGTCGATGGTCGTCTTTTGGACAACTGTCAAGTCAGCAGTCTTCCCCATGATTGTGTAGCCTATAGAACTAGACTGAAAGACCATTTAAAGGCTTTTGCAGGTGGTTTGAGTTAATTAGCTGATTAGAGTGTGGCACCAGGGGCCATCAATTTTGAACCTTTTCACAATATTCTAATTTTCTGATATGATGAATTTGAGATTTTCATTTGTTGTCATTTGTAATCATCAAAATTAAACAAAATAAACATCTGAAATATATGAGTTTGTATGTAATGTATGAATATAATATACAAGTTTCACTTTTTAAATGGAATTACTGAAATCAATCTACTTTTTCATGATATTCTAATTTTATGACCAGCACCTGTATATCCACTTTTTGGTCCACATGGTTGAACCATAATACCAGCAGAATATTGGACCCCTCCTCTTACCAGATATAGTAGAGCTCATTGAGTTTAAATTGTTGATTTCCTGAGACAGACCATTTTAGAAGATCGGAGATTTGTCAGCATTCTTTATTTAATCCAAAACTAGTTTTATTTTATGATTTAGATCACCGACCCTCTGAAACACCCAATTAAAACTATCAATCTATCATAAGTGTTATGTCTATGTTGTTGTATGTGTGTTGCAGGTTGGGTGTGTTTGTTTATCTGGATGGCTAAGAGGCAGGTATGAAGTCCAGGTGAATCCCATCAAGACTATCAGAGGGAGTTTATACAGGAGTGCATTCCCTGGGTGAGATGCCAGATAACTCTCACTGTTAGTGCTGAAGAAGCACATAGTTTAGTTGTTTCTCTCTCTCTCCCAGTTTCTAGTGCTCTGCCTCTTTTAAAAACCACAATGAAGAACTTCTCGTCCTCATCCTAAGAATTTCCTCACTGCTCATTTGATCCCCTCAGCCGCCATTGCCTCATAAAACCAGAGGAACATTGGATTTTATTGACCACTTGTTCCACACACAAACACCCACCTCAGCATGTCAGTCGAAGCCTCTGTGGATACACTCACAATTCTCCCTGATATCCCACACCATCGACAACAATGAGCTCCTCTCTTGTGTTATCCTAGAATCTTTCTAAACATGCATCCATCACACACTCTAAATGATCTCTTATCCTCATTACTCTCCTGGACTATTTCTGTACCCAAAACCAGCACCCATGATCCATAATATTTCTTATTTAACTTCTGTCCAAAGTTTTTGCCTATTTAAGGGTCAAATTTAAATATATTATCTTTTTTAATCTATTTTTTGTTTATGCATTTAAATACATTTTTCCCATTTCCAGTAGTGTAATACTAAGCTTGGTAGTCAATAATCCGGCTAGTCCAATTTACATATTAATTTAGACCATATAACTTTTTCCAAACAGCTAAGAAGCCTTGAACATGAACTTTACTAGCTTTGAATGTTCATTGTTTGACGATAAAAGGTTTTTTTGAATAGTAAATCTGAAATCCAATAGTTTTGGGGTTTTTTTACCTTTAAGTTGTTACAATCATAGATGGGAAGTAACGAAGTACAAATACTTTGTTACTGTACTCAAGTAGATTTTTCTGATATTTTTACTTTACTTTACTACTTATTTTTATGGTGACTTTTTACTTCTACTCCTTACATTTTTACACAAATATCTGTACTTTCTACTCCTTACATTTTAAAAAATTGTCTCGTTACTTTAGTTTCGAATCATTTCAATGGAGTTACTGTTATTATTTTTCACGTCATCAATACCAAATTCAATCTAATTGGATGGGAATCTACGTTGCATTTGACGCACCACTACAAGATGAATCGACAGATTCGGCGGTATTCATTGGCGGCAAATCATTGCAGCTTGGTGGCGGTGGCGTTAGCATAGCAGTATGGACGATGAGATGATTGAAAATGAACACAACGGAGATCTAGTCCTATATCATCCTGTACTTTGTTACTTTTACTTGAGTAAAGAAGTTTAATCAGTACTTCCACTTTTACCAGAGTAGTTATTAACACAAGTATCTGTACTTTTACTCAAGTACGGAAAGTGAGTACTTTTGCCATCTCTGGTTACAATTTTTTTAGGTTTCAAAGCCTCTCTATGACTCGTTTAAAGCTCAAATAATCTGAAGGTATTGGGATTTCTACATACTGCAGGAATATGTACGTTTTAGTGAATGTTGGATTATAGGTATATAAACATTAAAAAGAGTTCATCTGAGAAACAACTGACAAATAGGTCCTCAACTCTAATGTTACCTGCAATATTGAGCACATCGCCTCTAATACTGTACATTTATTTAGATAGGACAAGGGGGACATCTGGTGTTCAGAAAAAGCAGTCCAAAGTGCAATGATCAGCCCTCTATGCTATAATAATTATAGATATTAGTCACAGTTAGCTTTGAAGATATCTGGGACTGCTCCCTTTCTCACAGAAGATTACCTTTTTGACAGTTTTTCAATTCAAAAGCTTTGAAGGGATTTGAATCCACAAAAACTGCTATTTAAGGTTTAAAATGAGGTGCTTTGGGTCAGTTTAAACATGACAGGATTTAGAAATAAGACAAGTGCCATAGATATAAAGGAGAGAAACTATCCATACTATCTATTTGTGGGCTTTTCTTCCAATCCAATTCTGAAAAAAAAACACTTACATATATAAAAAGTAAAATGATAATATCCTTCAATGTATTTTTTGTCATGTAAAAGAGGCCTCATGTATAAATGATGTGTTATTTTTCCACACTATATTTGCTTCACACACTAGTTGGGATGTATACAAATGAATGAAGGATACTTGAAAATGTGTGTAGATATATGAAAACTTCTTACCTGCCTTAAGAATACAGACAGTGACACAAATCTTTTCAGTTAACTATCTAAATAAAAATTACCAAAAGTCACATAAATACAATAGAATATGTCATGTCATATTTAAGTATAAATTTAAGTATGTAAGCTTTTATGGTTTTAAATCCCAAAGATAAAACTAGACCAGTAATTCACCCCAATAAGAGGTTAATGTTAAAGCTCCCATATTACCCAATGTAACAGTCATGTGTCATGACTGAGGCTCACAAATGAACAAAAAAAAAAACCTTTCACCTCTATCATTGCCTTTTTCCTCTTAGTTAAGGTGTGCTCAAAATGTTCTGTTTGAAAAGTATTCCCTTAATGATGTCATAAGGGGAAACAGGCCGTCCAGAGTGGTCCTTAGCAGCCCGTTGGTCAAGCTACACCCATCATCTTATGTATTATTCTGTGCTCCTAGCCGCTGTCTTTACAAACCGTGACTGGTTGCCATGGTCACAGGATGTAGGAATGCAGAAGGTCGGGTCATGAAAGCCAACACATACACCAAATGTGTCCAATTCATCCTAACATGGTGGCAAAATCCCAGAGTTTAGGATCTCAGATTATTCAAGCAACTCTCTTGTCCTAGCTGGAGCTCTGTCAATGGGCTTCAGTGCTTCTCTACTCATCACTCTCAATGTCATACCTTTTTTCTTTACCACCAAGGTTCGATCTCCTGCCCTTGCTTTCTTAACATCAATTGCCAACCAATTTTATTCATTTTAATACTTACAGTATATCAGAGGACTGAATGCCAAAAGGAATCCCACTTTTTGCCTTCACCTTGGACACTTAGACCTCTGTTTCGAGTCCAGTAATATTCTGTTTCTCTGCCTTCTTAAACACCTTTACTATATTTATTTTTACATAGCCCATAAGCTTGCCATTTATTTCTACTAGCTATATGGGGTGAGGACAGGTTGGTCAAGCATCACCTTCAATCTAGTTCATGCAACTTAAGTTATTTTATATGAGGGAAAGGTGGGAAGAAACATGCATCATAAATTTTGTTTAATCTTTTTCAAAGTTTGTCACTGCATCAACTTTTAGCATGAAAGCTGCACTCTGATCATTTCTGTATGATACGTCAGACACAACATCTACAGGTCTGTTGTAGAGAATGTGGTTTCTTCTCCCATTATCTGCTGGGGAAGAAGCATTGCAACAACCGAATTTAAGAAAAAAAGTAAGTTAAATAAAAAAAAGTCTGTTGCTGTTTTCCTCCTCTGAAATCTCTAATGTCTCTCAAGAGGATTTTTCAAATTCACAAAATAAAGAGTATTACAGAAAACCCTGAACATCAAACAGTGTTTAGGTTGGACATGGTGTATAGCACATGCTGTGACATGGGTGAGGTAACTGCTTTCAAAACTGGCCCACATTTGGCATCAACACATCTGGCCCACAGCACCTTAAATTGGCCCACATCTGGCATGCCAAGTGTGAACCATGCCATCACTGCCAGACTCAGTCCGCTTCTGGCTGACATCCCATTTGCCATGCCAGGTGTTTGCAGGATGTGCCAGCTTGATGCCAGATCTGGGCCAGGTCGGTGTGTTATGTGGGAGGGCGATCCTTTTTTTTAGGTTTCTCAGGTTTCTTTAATCAATAGCTTCTGCCCTCTACTATTTCCAAGAACAGAACTGATGTATTTCAGCGTTTACAACTTAAGTGCCAGAAAACTACACTTGTAAGTTTAGCTTATACAGAAAACAGAGAGGTTAATTCTCTCTATATTTAATATTTTTTAAATGAAACCTTTTGAAAATAATTTTATAAACAGAAAATTATCTTGAGTATGTTTTATTTCTTTCTAAATTACTTTGTTCTCCTCCTTTGGATTCATTATTTCAGTTCTCACCTGCAAAGGTTTTTCTATGTTGTTTTCTTTTAACGAAGGAATTAAAAAGAAAAAAGAAAATAATAATAATCTAACCACAGTTTTATTCCTTAAATAAAGAGAGATTAAATAATATCACAACTTGGCTTCTTTAAACAGCTAACAGCATTAGGTGTTATTGCTCACAGAGTATGCACTCCCTAAAGCCACCTGTAGGTGGCACTAACACGTTGCTTATTTACAGCTGATGAAGTGTGGTAAGGGTGCTGTAGTTTCTGAACTCCCTCCAGCTAAATCCTGATTTCTGTTATCAGGCATTTGCACTCATAATCAACAAAATACTGTAATTAAATGTTTACACAGCTCAAAAACATACAAACGTTATCAGATAAATCAATCCAGTGTTTGATCTCTGCAGAGGTAATACTAAATCCATGCTGCTCAGTGCAGCATGGGATTTATATTCTAATCCCACATACCTTGACATTTGTTCAGGATATTATTCATACATGCAGACAGATATTCATATTCAAAAAGCCATCGGGAATCCTTCCCCTCAGAGTCCTCAGGGTTAATGCACAGTCACACACAGTGATCTCAGCCCTGCACAAGGTTTTTACACAAATGTGAACAATGAGATTTTCAAGTTTGGTCTGGTATTTCACAAAGCCCTTAGATAGATTTGTTATTTTTGTATCCACTATTGTATACCCCAAACTTTAAATAAAAAATAAAATTATCTGAAAAACTTTACATGTCACCAAGTTGTAGGTTAGATGAAGCATAGACATTTTCTCAGATGATTAGTGCATGATTGCCAGTTGTCTGTTAGTTTTTCCCAGATTTACTCAGATGCTGCATCCTCTCTACATGTCATTTCAAGCAGGTTTTTAATCCCTCACGCTCAGAGCGGGTTTGTGAACAGAGAAAAGCTTATAGTATCTCCTATTGTTTCCCAGAAATGCATTGCATCCAAAATATTATGAATTAGTATCAGTGTCAAAGATTAAAATCCAAGTTAAAAATCAAAACTGCACCAAAAAAGCATTAAAAGATGTATTTTATGCTGCTTTATGCTGATGGAATGCGTTACAAAGGACCCCAAATATCTTTAACTGTTGGCATATTTCTACATTAGATTCAGAAACTTAAATCTATTGTTTAAGTGTATCTATTGTTTATTTATCGTTAAGCACAATGTTTAAATATTGGGAAATGGCCTTTAATTATATAGTGATTTTTCAAGTCAGGGGACTTTACTAAAGCACATTACCTTCAGTCATTCACACTGATGGTGGCAAACTACATTATTGCCACAGCTGTTCTGGGGTTAAGTGCTAGAAGACATACACGGGCGCCATCAGTCCCTCTGACCACCATCTGTAGGTAATGTGCGTAAAGTGTCTTACCCAAGGACACGACCACAAAAAAGCCAGAATTGGGGCTTGAACCAACAACCCTCCACTTTCAGGGCAAACCACTACATCCATCGCAAGTAAAAACTTGAAAAGTGATCTTTTTATTTCTATCCTCTATGCTCTTAGCCAATGTGTGTGTAGAACCACTTTTATTTACAGTCAAAGTTGCAGCAATGTTTTCAATAATCTCTTCTCAACTATCCTTCCAAAAAATAATTGTCTGTACGCTCACAGGAATACACATTTTAAAAGTTATGTAATTTTAGTACATAAAAATTCCTATTTAATCATTTTATATTAGTTTAAATTTTTATGCCCGATTTATGCAATCAGTAATTTACTACCATTGAATGAATTTATTTCAAATACATCGTTTATTTGTTTGAATTGCAAAAAAAATAGGTTATATTTATGCTATTTAAACTATAGACTTTATGTATTTGAAGTAAATACACACATTATTATTAATTTTCAGTAATTAAGTTACTACATCTAACATAAAAAGTATTGAAGGATTAATGCTTCTATGTTCTTTTTGTGTATCTGCTTCTGTCACCTTGGACTCCTAGTCAGCCTCAGCAGAAGGTCTCTCACACTGAGCCTGCCTCTGCTGGAGGTTTCTTCCCAATAAAAGGGAATTTCAGAGTTTAAGCATTTAGGCAAATAATTCCCTTTTCTGTATCTTTAAAAAAGGTTGTAGAGAAGAGGGGAGTCTTAAAATGATATAAGAATTAATTTTAGTTCAGGTGCTTTTGAGAGAGCCATGGCAATAAGAATGAAATGAAAAAAATATATATATTTTTATATTGTTTAAATTTTTCATTTTGTAATTTTATGACTGACTGACTGACTGTAAGAGCTCTACCTTCTCAGTTTACAGGAGGGGTTTTTAAATTTGGAATTTTAACGAAAAATCGGTTTACTTTTTCATTTTTCCTTAGCTGTGTCATTCATGTTAGTGTCATTGCAGTTATACTCTTTAGCCACTAAGCGTCGCTGTCATTCCACAATTTAGTCAAAGAACCACATGAAATGGTTTATAACCATATATATATATATATATATATATATATATATATATATATATATATATATATATATATATATATATATATATATATATATATATATATATTTATATATATATTTATATACATTTACAATAATAAAAAACTATAATTTTGCCGTTGTTATTTTTTATGCATTAATTAGAATTAATTACCCCTCAAATGTGCCTCAGACTTTTCCAAACCCTGTAGGAAAAAAAAAGAGGCAGGTTTAGAAGAAAAGGGATAAACAATCATTACTAGTCAATTAAATATCTCAAACGTTGCTAAAAAGAAAGGATTTAAATCGATTCAAATCCAAAAGGTTTCTGTATTTGAAATGATTTTAACTTGATAATTACAGCAGATCTAATAAAATGGGCCAAAATCACACCTTACAGGAGGATTTTGTACAAACGTTACAGACTTAGATTTCTACAACTTTTATTATCATGCCTTATTCTTTTTGTACGGCTTTCAGACAGTAAAGGAGCAGCAGCTTAGCAGTGAAATGAACATTTCCATTCCTTAAAGTGCAGCAGTGATCAGATGTAAACGGTGTGAGAGAAAAAACAAAGGTGCAAAAACACATTGATATCAAAGTTGAGAGCATTAATATGCAGTATTTTTGGTTTGGTGTTATCACTGTGATGCAGAGTCTTTGACATAATCTAGAATTCTTTTCAATAGCTGTCTGATGGTGGTGGGGAAGAAACTGTTGCAGAATCTGCTGGACCTGCATCGAATGCTGTGAATCCTCTTCCAACAGGGCAAATTAAAAACATTTCAGTCAGTGTGTTCAATGCTTTTTCCCTGTGCCACTCCACATTATTACACACAGCATAATTTCTGGACATCTATGGTTTGATTTCTTTGTATGTATGGATTGCATAATGTCAATAGCACCTCCAGAAATATATTTACTGAGAAAAATGGTGGTGTGTTCAATAATTTTTTACCCTCTATATTTTTATGTTCACAAGCAGAAACATGTTGATACATCTTGACAATAAATCAAATAAACTTAACTCAGCTTTGCTGACATCCGTTTAAATACAGTTTGTGCAGCAGATGAATGAAACTGAGTTTTTGTTAGACTGTAGCAGGAGGTTAGATGTAACAACACGATACAAGCAGGACACAGTTATAGATGTTTATACATTCATTTATATAAACATGTACAGGTGCTGGTCATAAAATTAGAATATCATGAAAAAGTAGATTGATTTCAGTAATTCCATTTAAAAAGTGAAACTTGTATATTATATTCATACATTACATACAAACTCATATATTTCAGATGTTTATTTTGTTTAATTTTGATGATTACAAATGACAACAAATGAAAATCTCAAATTCATCATATCAGAAAATTAGAATATTACTGAAGACCAATAAAAACAAAGGATTTATAGAAATGTTGGCCAACTGAAAAGTATGAACATGAAAAGTATGAGCATGTACAGCACTCAGTATTTAGTTGGGCCTCCTTTGGCCTGTATTACTGCAGCAATGCGGCGTGGCATGGAGTCGATCAGTCTGTGGCACTGCTCAGGTGTTATGATAGCCCAGGTTGCTCTAATAGTGGCTTTTAGCTCTTCTGAATTGTTGGGTCTGGTGTATTGCATCTTCTTCTTCACAATACCCCATAGATTTTCTATGGGGTTAAGGTCAGGAGAGTTTGCTGGCCAATTAAGAACAGGGATACCATGGTCCTTCAACCAGGTACTGGTAGCTTTGGCACTGTGTGCAGGTGCCAAGTCCTGTTGGAAAATGAAATCTGCATCTCCAAAAAGTTGGTCAGCTGCAGGAAGCATGAAGTGCTCTAAAACTTCCTGGTATGTGGCTGCGTTGACCCTGGACCTCAGAAAACACAATGGACCAACACCAGCAGATGACATGGCACCCCAAACCATCACTGACTGTGGAAACTTTACACTGGACTTCAAGCAACGTGGATGAAGTGCCTCTCTTCTTTTCCTCCAGACTCTGGGACCTTGATTTCCAAAGGAAATGCAAAATTTACTTTCATCAGAGAACATGACTTTGGACCACTCACCAGCAGTCCAGTCCTGTTTCTCTTTAGCCCAGGCAAGACGCTTCTGACGCTGTCTGTGGTTCAAGAGTGGCTTGACACAAGGAATGCGACAGCAGAAACCCATGTCTTTCATACGTCTGTGTATGGTGGTTCTTGAAGCACTCACTCCAGCTGCAGTCCACTCTTTGTGAATCTCCCCCACATTTTTGAAGGGGTTTTGTTTCACAATCCTCTCCAGGGTGCGGTTATCTCTCTTGCTTGTACACTTTTTTCGACCACATCTTTTCCTTCCCTTCGCCTCTCTATTAATGTGCTTGGACACTGAGCTCTGTGAACAGCCAGCCTCTTTAGCGATGACCTTTTGTGTCTTGCCCTCCTTGTGCAAGGTGTCGATGGTCGTCTTTTGGACAACTGTCAAGTCAGCAGTCTTCCCCATGATTGTGTAGCCTATAGAACTAGACTGAAAGACCATTTAAAGGCTTTTGCAGGTGGTTTGAGTTAATTAGCTGATTAGAGTGTGGCACCAGGGGCCATCAATTTTGAACCTTTTCACAATATTCTAATTTTCTGATATGATGAATTTGAGATTTTCATTTGTTGTCATTTGTAATCATCAAAATTAAACAAAATAAACATCTGAAATATATGAGTTTATATGTAATGTATGAATATAATATACAAGTTTCACTTTTTAAATGGAATTACTGAAATCAATCTACTTTTTCATGATATTCTAATTTTATGACCAGCACCTGTATATTGGTCGTTCAGTGCTGCACAGCAAAAATAAATAAATAAATCCACAGATTTAAATTAAATTTGTAATCTACATTTCACTCTTTTACATTGCTAGATAAATGAAACCTAAACAGATTTCTCTTGGAAATAAGATCTTTTGCTCCAATGGAAGTTCAATGTATCAAATAAGGTTATGATTAAATGAGCAACATATCATATAGCAGACAATGTGCATACACCAGCAAATATGTAGAAAAGGACATTTTGTTAGCATCACAGTAATGTTGGCTAAATTAAAATAATTCAAGATTTAATCAAGTACCAGTTATAGTAAATTTAATGTATTTTTTCAGTTATAACAACATTGACAACTTTAACATAGTAAAGAATATCACCTTATATTTTGCAGCAGAAAACAGATAGGCTTATGAATGGGGGAAAGACTTCCACTGAAGTTTTTAATATAAATAAATTAGCTTTGCCTATACCTATTTAACAAAGGTTGATAACATCTTGTAGTCGAGAATGTTTCTGTTTTTATATAAGAAATTGTCTAAACAGTTTTGAATATTTTCTACCTAAGTGCTAGTACCACAGTTGAAGTGTACCTTTATATTTACACTTTTTTCAGGAAGGTTCCCTCTTGAACCACTTTGTTTTAATACTGCAAATGTAACTGAAATATATGTCTAATATTAGTTGCTGCATATTTTATACATACCCAAGATTATGTCTGAAAAACTGTGCCACTTCTTCGCAATAGTCACAATCAGCCAAATTCCACTTCTTAACAATCAAATGTGCTATATTAAAATGAACAATCTTTACAACATATCAATGTAATTTCAACTGTGGCTGTTATCAGCAAAACTTTATTACATTTTAACTAGATATTTGTGTCTTAATCACAAAACAGTTCTGATATTTTTCCTTTAAACATGATAATGACCTATATGCATATACTTATTTTAATCTATCTAACTTAGCTTGGAACTTAATTTGTAAATTAGCTCTCTTACTGTAGCTGTAACATATTTTGTAAATAATTTATATTCAGAAATGCTTTTTTTTTCTATAAAATGAAAAAATGTCAAACTAATGAAAATGTTAAGAGTTTCCATTTACCCAGCGTAGCTTTATGGTGCTGAAATGAATAAACTTCACATAAAGTTAAGTTAAGAAAAAGATGTAACATAGCAATGTTGAAGCCAGGTTACAGATATTAATCTATGGGTATAAAACTTTGAGAACATTTCTGGGCGTTTTTTTGTCTCTACATTAACACACCTGGTTTCTTCTAATCTATGTCAGCTGATACTCCCCAAAGATTGTTTTTTAAACTGTCAGATCATGTCAGAAACGTTCTTCTTTGGTTTACAATCTAGTAAGACCCTCAAATTATACATAACCAGGGGAGAGAAAATCTTCACCTGTTAAAGGGTTGACCATTATAAGGTCTTTGGATAGGGAGGTTTTCAAGAGCAGTGAATTACTGAAACACACAGAGACAAAGGTTGATATGCGGGATGGTGGGGACGCAAGGAAACTTCTGTTTGCTTTTCTTGATCAGGCAGCCATATAGTCATTAAGCTGGTTCCTAATTGCTGACTAATCGTCCGTTTGTAGCCATTTGCTGCATGCAATCTGTGTTAGCAAGCAAATACTTTAATCAGGTTCATATCAAACAGAAGCTTGTAAAAACATGACATTTACAACGGAGTGCAATAAAGCTGTGTAAGCCAATCAATACGCACACACTCATATAGAGACAGGCACACAAACAAGCAAATGCATGATTTAATGTCAGGCTCTCTGCATGGAGCCAGGCCAACCGCCAGCATAGCACACCCACCAACTCTTGTCTCTTGCTCTCTTTGTCTGGCTTTTCTTTTCAGTCAGCGTGATCTAAACAAGGTCTGGATTCATTTAGGACAGTGCTTTTTCAAAAAGACTCCACAACTAAACAAAGGCCAGAGTTCAATTCGTTTTCTGTTTTATTCGCCATAATTCACTTTATTGCCCTTTAAATCAGCGCTCACACACAGAGGAGCTTGAAAAGGCTTGGTTTTTGGTAAATCAACACATCCTTTGGAGCCATTTTAAGTTGAAGCAGATTCAAAGTGACACCTATTTTTCTGAAAAAGGATGTCTTTCTCCACCTTATCTCTTTAGCCACAGCAGATTTTTTTTTTTTTTTTGCCTATATCAAATCCTTCACTTCAGTTTTCCTCCACTCACTTGGTTTTAAAAACAGTCATTTGTGTTGGTTTAATTCACCAATTTCTGCACGTATATGATTTATTGTTTAGTTTCTGTATAAAATGATTGAAATGGTTTGTTTGCATGTTGGATTATAAGTCAGTCATGTGTTTAAGCAGCCTCTTTTATGCCATTGACATTCTCTGTTGGTTATTGGATCAGCAAACCTATTGCTCGATGCATTTTCTGCTCAAGAACCATCATAAAATTGTGTGCTTAGCCCTCTGCATCAGTGATGACTCAACCCATCAGGTGTAACAAGGAACCATAAAGTTCTGCAGACCTAAATCAGTTTAATGGTTGTAAAATATGAAGACCATTGATTTTTTTTCTTTCTGCTTCTATCCACTACATTGCCTCTCATGTGTGTAACTAAATAGCTTTAATTTTCTGCAGTAAACTTATGTCTGCTTTCTTTTATTTATAATTTCTTCTTTTTTTTTCATGATTATGAACCAGACTCTGTGGATTAAATGAAAAGCGTTAACCTTAATATCTTCTAGCGCAATGTTTGTTGGGAGTTTTTGCTTTTCACTGTCACCACATTCTGACACTGAGGGCCTCCTAGATGTCAACAACGTGAGGCAGTTGCCTGTATACCTTGACAGTTAGATACCTAACTATCCTGGCATCACTCCTATCCTCTGAAAGGTGTCAGAGGTCACAGTGATTTTATTTATCCTGAAAACATCAGACCATATTTTTTGTTTAAGAGTTTCCATTGTTTATTGAGAGCATAAAAGGCAAATATATGATTGAGGATAATTACCCAAAGCTTTTTTCTCTATCTTGATTTTAAATAACAATAACGGTGACACTGATCAATTATTTGAAAAGCTTGTATACATGCCTGCATTCTGACTCCGTTCTTTGAACTATTGATTTGAAACAAGATCACTGAAAAACCGAGCTCCTTTTTCGGTGAAGTTTCTATGTTCTTCCTGTGCAGGATTTTTTCTCAGTTTTTCACATTAATTGCCTTTATATCCACATATGTATTTACAGTGTCTTGTTTAGGTGAGTGTTGTTACCACACTGTCCTCCAGAATGCCAGTTAACATCTCTAAAGCTAACATGGGCAAAACAAGGGGCATTATGGGAAGTTCGTTCTCTTGACTGGACTTTACAGTAGTAGCCATTCACATTTCTTCACTTTCCTTAAAGGGCCCTTTGCTGGTCCTTGGCTCGTCCCCTACAAGTCATTTTTAAACATCGATATTTGTACCAAAAAATGCTTTTTGTCAGATTTGTGGTCATTAAAATCTAAAGAGACGCATTAACTCATGGTAAGAGCCTGTGATTCTGTGAAAGGGTGGAGTCCGAGTAAAAAAAATATGCAAGAGGTTGTCACTCCAGTGGCTGGAAGTTGTAGGGGATTTCGCTGGAAGTTGAAATGAAGTGAGCCACCATTTGGCTGGCATTTGACTGGGAAGAGACATTTTGAATGGCTGCTACTGTATATACATCAGAGGAGTTAAGAAATGATCCAGGACCATGACTGATGACCCTTCCCTCCCTATCTGAAGCCTACGTGTAGCTCTATCTTCAGAAAAGTGGTACGGAACCATCAGAGCCCAATAATTATATAAAATAAACAATAAACAAAATTGTTATGGTTTACTCCTTAATGCTTTGAACCATGATGCTGTAATAACTGTTACTATGTATTTACTCATTTGTATTAAATGTCAGGGTTTTTGAAGTTGATCAATCCAGCTGATACCCGATATATGCTGCTGCTTTTTGGGGGGCCTATTTTTCAGGCCAATCTCCTTTTCTTTTCCTTCGCTTACATTAGAAAAATCACAAATGATCACAAATGTTAAACAAGTCTTGATTTAAACAAAAAGAAACAAATCAAACAATGCATTTACAATGGATAGGGAATAAAGGGTGCAGCAATGCGTCTTAAGTCATGGATGTTTAACGCACTATGTATATGTGAATGCATGCATGTATCAGCTAACACTAGTATAAGATAAAAGCACAATTTCTTGCCGAAAATATATCAACCGGCTGATGAATTGGTCTATCTTTACTCTGTTTGCCTGAGGTCGGACAATATAAACAATTCTTATTCTGAGATTTTACTTTGGATATTAGAGTAAGGGGTGATGATTGCATGTATAAAAGGATAAAAACATTTTTTTTTTCTAGCATTTCATTGTCATGCACTCAATTGTATTGGTGTAAAAGATTAAAGCCTAAAAACACATAAAGGTCAGTGGTTGTATTTCAAACTATGAGGGAGATAAGCGTATGAATATGTTGCAAACCACTTTATAGTTCGTGAGTAAATTATGTTGATGGTTGAAGTCATTTGAAACTCAAATAACATAGCTTTCTCGATTGTCTGCATTGGGCAAATAATATGCACTGGAGGAACTTTATTTGTGAGATTGAGATATTGCTGATGTTTATAGTGCCCAGCCTATCAGCTTCATTTGGGATTTTCTTACACCGGCTGCATTTACAACAGCTCCCTTTTAAGATGTTTTCTCTATATAAGAAATTGCACATCTGCTCCTGTAATCTGTTCAGGAATTGCAGCGAACCATTCTTATGCATAAGCAGACTATAATGGCTAAAAAAGTGCACAGAAGGATTTATGTAGTTAAAAGATATGAGAATAGTTCACTGTTTAACTCATTTGTTGGATCAGTTACAGAAGAAAGCGATGGAACAAACCTAGATGCTTTCAGGGAAACATTCATTTTATTGCATCATTTTATTGCTTAAATCATCTCATTATTCCATCTAAACAGGAGAACCTAAGTCGTACAGCAGCTTAGTTTCTCTGGAGTCTTCTCTCCTCATCCTGAAGTTTGAGTCAGATCTATAGAAAGCTCACAGTAGACTCAGGATACATTTCCCTTCTGGAGAATAAATAAATAAAAAAGGGTTAGATAGATTAAAACCTAGAGAAAGAAAACGCCTCCTGGTGTAAATGCTGCAATTTGCCTCTCAGCTGGTAGAGTGGGCTTTGACAACGGCAAAACAGCTCTGAGGCACAAAAACAATCAATACAGATTCTCTGCTCCATCCCGAGCCCACCTGCTCTCTGCTCCAAGTCCCACACAGGGAGGCAACCCCCACCTCCAGCAGCAGCACAATCACTGTACAGCAGCACACCTACAGACAAACAGGCACACACACTTAGGCAAGCCCACAGCCATCCCTGTGTCACATACCGGCATTTGGAGCAGAAACAAACCCTCCCCCTACTGAAAACAATCATCAGGTTACACCTTGCCTATACCGGATTAATAACACAGATTTTTTTTTTCTTCCCACCAACACTTGGCTGATGCTGCCCGCCACCCTTTTATTGCAGGCCTAGCTTTTGCCACACACTGATTTTGGTTCCCATTCGACGCCCACCTCCCAGATTACGGCTAAGCTCCTCGGCGTCGTATGCTCAGGCAAATGCCAGACACGCACGCCTCCCTCCATCACACTCAGGCGGCAAACTTTGACTCCTCTTTTTCATATCGCCGTGTTGTTGATGCACCCATGTTCAAACTGCAGGTCCATTTGATGCAAGTGTCAGGCGTGGGGTGGAGGTTTAACTGATTACATCAAACTCCAGCGTGGTAAAAGAGCACAAAGGTGTCAATCTGGGCCCTGTGATGGGAGATCAGTGAAACAGTAATGCAATGGTAGTGAGTTATTAAATGAATAAAGAGGCAGAGCTGCCGAAGAGTATTGATTTTTCACAGCTCCCTTAGGCTCCGAGGGCTTTCAAGGCAGGAGAAGGACACACACACACACACACACACACACACACACACACCAGCTTGAACACACATGTATGCACTCACGTATATACAGACACATATACAGACAGAGAAAGAAAGGTTTAAGAGTGAAAGGATAATGGCTTCAGCAGTTGCAGTCCCACCTAAAACACAGTTTGGGCTCTCAAGGTTTCCCACTGGACACTGATCACCTTATGAAAGGACCCATTCAGAACCGCTCCAGTTTTGTTCTCCTTTTTTACTGTAAAGCACTCAGTGCTTTGCACAATGCTAGCCATGCTAACACAAATGTTTCATTGCCTGCAGTTTGCAGCAGCCTCCCTCACCACCTGGGGCCTGCAGGAGAAAGAAAAGAGAAAAATCTGTTAAAACCTCTTAATCATAAAGAGATGAAGCCTAACAGCTTTAACAAAAGCGCTGGTGTGATAGATGGCCTTATCTGATTAAGTTGAAAGATTCCCCCGAAGGAGAAAGAATACTTTAGTCAGAGTACCCTATGTTTGTGTTGATAATTCTCAAAACTATAAATTATTTTAGGATTATCTTGAGTGTGGCTCCAATCGATCAGTTACCTAATCCTACTCATAATGAGGCATGAGCACACGCAGCAGAGTCTGAGGCTCATAGGAGACCAATGTAAACACTTTTATTCGCTCATACTAGAAATACAAAAACCTTTTTATGTGTCATTTTGATGAATGCCTGGGGCGCTTCCACAGAGTTTAAATGTGAAGAAGGTGGGATCCATCTTGGCTACAGGACTCCATCCGAGTCCATAAGGGGAGGGTTATTGTACATCTGTTAGCTTGACGTGACTCTGATTCTGAACAAAGGGAAAGACTGACCACTGAACTTACTTGCCTGGATTGTGTGCCTTTTTTTATTCTTTGCAGATCCAGAGGTTCAGAATCTTAATATCACCTCCCTTTCTTCACTCCTTTCTCCCATTATGTTCTTGTTAGGCCCTAACAACTGCTCCCTCCACAGCCGGACATCAGGATGGATTTAGCCTTTGAAATGTCTCCTAAAGTGACACTAGAAAAGCTTATTGAAAAAGCTGTTGGATGCTGCTGATTTCGGTCAGAGGCTGGAGGTTTATGTCTACTCATACTTATAAATGATTTTGTCAATTTTGCTGTCATTTATACCAACAAAGGCCCATTTGCAAATACCTCTCTAACAATATTAAATCTTCTTAGTGTGGATGTGCAATATAGTCCTAACTTCATCATAAAGCACTTATTTAATAGACTTACTTATAAAGGGTTAATTAAGTATAAACTTAGGCACTTTGTAATGCTACAGTCACAAATATCAGAGATGTAATAACCTAACCAAAATCAGTGGATAGTGTAAAGTAGAAGACTGTATTGTTTTTGTTAATAATAAATAATATAACTTGTCGAAAACGTCTTAAAAAAACGAAGCAAAAAATCTGCTAAAATTCCAATTTAAGCCTGTTTTGTGGTTGCCAGGACCTGGATGACTGAGAAATTACAGAGGCAGTGTGAGTTCTATTATTTCCCTCATCTTGTAAGTTTGATATACAATTAAAGAATAAACACCCTCAAGTTTCTGTTGGTCTGTTGGTTTAAAGAATCCGAGTAACTACACTGAATATGAGGAGCAGACAACTACCGCGTCACGCTACTGACTTGAATAAAAGAAAATCAGAAAATCCATTATTCGTGTTAATTTTATATTATTTGTAAATAAGTAAATGCCCTGAATGTTTGTGAGGATTACAGAGGGCAGCTCACAAGCTTCTCTGGCTTCATTAAAATTCATTCAAATGTAAATATTACTCATAATTGAAAACACTTGTCATTTATTGAACAGTATGTAATAATTTCCTACTCAAAGTACTTTCAGAAGTTTGCATTCCGAATTTGACCGGACTTTTGCTTAAGCATTTCCAGAAAATATATTTTAGAATAATCAAGGAACCATGCTAGATGGGCAAAAAGAGTAGCTGTATTCTGCCCGTCAGATGGAGAACTGCCTGTTCACCACAAAGATGAGGGTTGTCAGTGGGGATGGATGCTCTCAGAGCTTAATGGAGCTTCCTCCACTGTGTTGTGTAGAAAACAACTTTTTTGTGATCTCTTTGTTAGGGTCGGTGGAGTTTCGCTGTTTTTCTGTTATAAGTGAGAGAGCTTCCTGTAACTTCCTGTAACTTGTGGTGGCTTAGCCAACACTTGTTGCTGCACACCTGAGAACAATTTTTCAGTCAAGATGACTAGCGTTTATACAAGGAGGCTAAGGATCATCTCTCTTCACGGGATGATTACTCCTCATGGTATTTCAGCCAAGTCTTCATCACCTGCCTGCCCACTCTCCAGCACTACATCTATTGAAAATACCAATGCTCTCGGATCTCACTAACATTCTCCTGGACCTCTGGGGTACAATCTGCAAATCCCACTAAATAAAACCCTTACAGAACCATGCTACCTTTCCTTCATCTCTCAAATAAGCAAATCAATCAATAAACAGTTGTCATCAACCAACTCCTTCTTATCAGTCTGCTTCCTCCACTCAGACCAACCAGAAAGTTGAACTGATTTCCTGAATTTTTTCATTTTCAGATTCTCCTTGCTTTGTTGATAAAATGTTAAAATTAACTTGTTCTCCGTGTGATTCTGCAACCAACATCACAAAGGCAAATTGCGGCACAATTAAATAAACTTTATTTCACTTTTTCATATTTACTCTCCATTGCAAAGTATAAAATGATTATTTTTTAGACTTATGGTTATTGAATCCTGCGATGGACTGGCCACCCGTCCAGGGTGTACCCCGCCTCTCGCCTGTAGACAGCTGGAGATAAGAACCAGTGCCCCTCGCAACCCCGCTTGGGATAAGCTTGATGGAAAATGGATGGATAGATGGTTACTGGACCTGTCTTCATAGTGACCACACTAATACTCCAGCTTGTCAGAGTTGCAATGCTATAAAGGATAACTCTTGGTATCTTTTATGTAGCTATGAAGAGTGGAACGGCAGCCAGTTTGAGTTAAAACTTTTTGCTCTTGACTTGTTTGTTTGCTATATTTAAGGCCTTGTTAAGACCCACAACTTGATATGTTTATCTAAATTCTTTATATATAAAGGATTTTCACAATTTTTTCAAAAGACCTGTCGTCTCCACTTAAAAAAAATACACATGAACAAACCTGTACCCGCTCCCGAGAGGGAACACCTATTAAACACGTGTGAGGGTGTGCATGAGCCCATTTCTCCTCCTGCATGCTCTGTCTAAAGGTTTCTGTTTGCATCGCTCATACAAGCTTACTTTCCAAATTAAGGTTTGCAAATTTTCCACTATGTCAGACTCACCTTCGCTATATGAAAATGGGGACGAGAATGTAGAGCGGTCTTACGTAAACATATAACCAGAATGATTGACAATTAGGAGGACCACTAATTTTGATGATCCACCCCGAAAAAGAACATCCTCCACTATACCTTTAAGTAAAACTTGAAAAAAAACAAACACAGAATTTTTGTAGCAGTAAAGAACAGACTCAGGGTTATTGTTACTAAATTAAGGGATGAGCCACTGTCGAAGACACGCGGCAAACACATGAGCGGTGCAAACTCTATAAAAAACAAATACTATACAAAAGACCCTCTAATTACAGAAACTAAGCAGGCACAAAAGTGAAAGGCTGCAAATACTAAAAAACTCAGTTTACAATAGGGAGGAGAAGGAGACCAGTAGGGGCAGTCCTAATGGTGAAGTAGACTTTGACTGTATCTGTGTTCAAATGGAGGCTGCATCAGGAAGGGCATCAGGCTTTAAAAAACTTGACAAATCTGTGAGTGTCATGACCCCTGAAGTGGAAGCAGCCAAAAGGACAGAAACAAACCTGACCAATGGTGGGAGCCAACCATGTGTTCCATTTATCATTGGAAGTTAAAATTTTCGATTTTCAACCTGAAAATTTCTGCTAGGATGCCCCATAAGATTTTGAAAATACATGCAACAGGACAACACCCAACTTCCACATTGAAGATGGATGGTACTTGCATCAAAAATATTAATCACACAAAGCCTCCCTAAGGGGCATTGAAAGTTGTGGTTGTAGTATGAAAAGTATTAAGTAGTTATGAAAAAGAAGAATTAATTTTGCTAAGACTTTTTCTTTGGGTGAAAAATGACGATTTGCTTTCCTTGACTGATGTATTTAAGATAAAGTGTCATTTAAAATGCAAGGCAACAAGACAGACATGTTTCCTGTGTAATGAGTCTCATAAAAGTTAATACAGTGCCATTTTAGATTGTATCTTAATGCAAAAGAAAAAAATATCAGCACAGAAGTCTTTTGTTAGTGATAATGAAAAGCAGGCGCTGCTCTGTTATTGACAACAATGATTTAGATTTCTACCGTGCTGCAGTGAGCTTTCAACAATTTATGCTTCACAGCAGACAAACACAAAATAATAACGTACATAAACTTATACAAGCTCTACAGCAGCTGGGTTGGGTTTTCCACACAAAGAATCCAGTCAGATAGATGGAAATCAGGACAGAGAGGGTGCAGCCCAAACAAACAAAAGACAAACAGATGACAGGACAGACAAAAATCCCACTTGCGCTTGGCTGTGCTGGCTGAGCACATTCCCACCGTATAGACTGCAGGGAAATCAATAGTTTTCCTCACCACACACAGATGAATTATTCCAGCGTGGACCAGTGTTGCTGAAAGATTCAACCTTTTTACTGGAAGAAGAATGGTCTGGTAAAGCTTTAATGCAAACTATGAAGAAACAGCAGCAAACTTTCTTTAACTGCAAAAACAGCATAGAAAAAACACTCTAGAGTCACTAATTAGTTTACAGGTTAAACATTTTTTATTTATCATAGCAGCTGAGAAAACCCAGGATTTAATACAGTTTGTATTTGGGATTATAAAAAATATCCGTTAGAGAATAATTGTTTAAAAGACTTAATGGCTGAAGTTATTACAGTAAAGAATATATATTAGTATTTATGCCATTGAGCAGATTCTATATAGAATAGTAATTGTAAATATGATGCATGCAATATGTTCCTCTGCACATGATAAATATGCTTCAACAAGGTACAATCACATACATTGTCCTGGCAGTGTGTTTAATTGGCAACAATATAAATGATTTCTATAATATCAGTCAGACTTACTTTAGATGTTTCCACCTTTAGAGTAGCATGAGATGGTCAGTTGCTGTATTTGTTTGAGTATTTACTTGTAAAACATGTTTTTCAATTTCAGAAAATAATGGTGAAATATTGTAAAGTAAAATGCAACATAGCATAATTAGGTGAAATGCAAATATTCTAAAATATATTAGAATGTGTAAAGAATGCCCATTGCTCAGCTAATGCTCCCCGTGTTTAGATGAACCAAAATGAGAACTAAGAATAACTTTTTTTTTCTTTAACAAACTATTTCAAAAAATGCCAGAATCTCTAGTAAAAATCTGTAATTTATTCCAGAGCTGCTTTAACTCTCTATATATGTTTATAATTTTTTTTTTTAAGATTATCACTTGATAATCTAAATCTGATAATCTAAAATGATTTCTATAGTGTACCGGATGTTATAAAACTCCAAACCCTTCTCAAGTTGAAGGGCAGCAAAGGTTGCTTCCCCTCACCCAAACACCTTTTCATTTTCACACAACTTTGAACATTAATTGTTCTAAATTATGTTAATATGAAATTTGTTATGTTTTGTTATGTTTCCTAGGTTTGAGTTTTTTAATTCCTAGAAAAGATTTAGATTGTCCACATACAATCTCGAATAGAACATTCTAATTCTAACCATGATTCAAACAAAAGTTAGATCTGCATTTAAGTAAAAACTGCAGCGAAACTTTTAAGAATAAAGTTTGAATAATTTGCTCCTGTTTCATCCTCTTGTAAGAGAAACTCCTGAGTTGGCGGCTCCAGAAGGTATTGCTTTGTTGTTCGGCCAGTAATTACAGACAACAGGGTAAGTTGTGTCCACATCTGCTGTATATCTAACAACAAAGAGGAATTAATGCAGTTAGTATGGGTCGCTACTGATCTGTCTCCTACTGAGAGCGTAACCCAACAGGCGTTTAATGCAGAGTGGAGCTGTGAGGAGTGCCAGCCCACGGCGGGCTGATTCAATCCTCCACTCCTGCCTGTTTTAACACAGTATCCTTTAATGCAGCTCTAACAACATTTGAGGAGTATTTTTAAACAAAATGAAATTGCAGAGGCGCCACCTCCGTCTGCCTCTGTGTGGCGTAGGATACAATTCCCCCAGCCGAGGACGTTTAGAGAGGCTGCAGGAATTCAAACTCCTGCTAATGAAGATGGGGGGGAGTGCTTTTTCTGCAATATAGGATTACATTGTCAAACTGCACTATTATACAAGAAAATCTTATATGACTGAGGGATTTATATAACAACTAAAAACTGTGTTTTGTCAAACAGCAGAATATCATTTAGAGTCTATTAGATTCTTATTAATTCTATAATTTTTTGAATGGTATTTATAAAGTGTAGAATAGGTATTTTAAGATATCCATGACATTTTTAGCTGCAGAATCCAAATAATGCAGCAACTGAGGATCCATTTATGGTGTTTGTCTGGTCTTTTATCAATGTGCATGGATGCCATTTGATGTCATGGCTGCTGCAGCCGCTAAATGTTTGATACCAGCACTGGTGTGAGGACGGGATCCGGAGTCCTGAGGTCATGAGGGTGTGCTGTGACATACTGAGGAGACAGAGGCACAGACATGGGAGACTCCTTGATGTTTGTCCTGTCAATAGCATTGCTCAGGGGAATATTCTTTCCGTGTGCAGTGTGTGCATGTGTGACTGTGGGGGCGTCCATATAACAGGGCTCCAGTTTGTCTCTTAGCCCAGTTGACACATAAGGGCTTAGCAACTAAACTGCTCCTGTTTGGTGTCTCAGATATTTAAGCAACTGAGGCTGTTAGAAGGTCATTTCAGAGGTCCTCCTGTGCCCCTGTGTGTGGAGCTAGAAAACTGTACAATATGTAGATATCAGATGTTGCAGCAGGCTGACAGACTGGAGTTCTGGGCAGAAAGCCCAGTGCAGACGGTGCATGCCAAGTTAATGTTTTGCACCATGTTAATACGTACAGTAGCAGCAATTTGAGCTCTGTTTATACCAAGGGAGGCAGAAATTTCTTCTACTTCCATTAATGGCTCCCCATTGCAGAAACGAGAAGACTTCCATCGAGCCAGATACTCAGAGACTACATGTTAGGAACTATTTGCTATGTTGTGTGTATCTTTTTATTTGTTTGCCATTTAATGCAACAACTTTTTTTATTTAAAAAAAAATGTTTGTGCATTTTATTCTGATGTAAGGATTAACTCAATAAATAAATAGGTATATTAAAGGTATAGTGGAGGATGTACTTTTTCCGGGTGGATCATCTAAATAGTGGTCCTCGTAACTGTCAATCATTCCGGTGATATGTTTGCATAAGGCTGTCCTACGTGCTCGTCCCCATTTTCACTTACCTGTGGTGAATCTAACAGGGGTAAAAATACAAATCTTCTTTTGGAAAGTAAGCTTGTATGAGGGATGCAAACATAAACTTTTAAAGAGAGCGTGCATGAGCCCATTTCTCCTAGGCACAAGTTTAATAGGCGTTCCCTCTTGGGAGCAAGTACAGGGTTGTGCATGTATTTTCTGTTTTTAAAGTGGAGAGGGAGAGCCTTTTAAGTAAAAGGCTAGAGGTGCATTTTCTTCCTTACAATAGTAGAATTATTCTAAAGACACAACGATGGAAGGTTTAGGGAGTTTCTGTGCAGTATAACACTAAGATACAGTTATTTAAAATAGAACAAAAACATTATAAAACATTGATGTAAGAGAAGTTCATGAGGATGGATAATAGGTGACAAGAATCAGTGTACAGAAATACAGTGGGACTGTGAAACAACTGCATATTAACCCAACACACTGACACAGGTTAGGTTATACCCATCTATCAAACAAGTATAGAATGGCTAACTTAAAGTGGTTCAAGGTTTTGGGCAACTTTCCCTGGATAATATATTGCATGAAACTGGTTGTGGAGAAAAATCTGATGGAAGCAGCTGTCCCCTAAGTGCATTCTGGCTCCTGAAGATTGGCCACAATTAGCAAAGAAAAGGTAGCGGGCTCCATGTGATCATCTGCCATCTACAAAGGGAGAAAAACCTCAAGGTTAGGCTGTTCATGAACCACAGGACATGCCTTGTTCTGTTGTTTTCTGGAATCATAAACTGGATATTTATTATGTAATAGAAATAAATAAAATTGATCTAAAGAAGGTCTAACAGAAAAATTCAGACAATTCAATTCAGTTTATTAATATAGCACCAATTCACAACACATGTCTTCTCAAGGCACTTTACAACGCAACCAGATAATGCAGTTAAATTGCTTCAAAGTTTTCTATCTAAGGAAAACCAGTTGATTGCATCGACTCATTGACTCAAAGGCAATCACTCACAATAAGTATGCTTGTAGCGACAGTGGAGAGGAAAAACTCCCATCTACCTCCAATAGAACCAGGCTGAGGCTGAGTGGGGTTCAAGGATACAGAAGCAGACCTAGAAAAAGAAGCGAAGAAACAAAAGGTAACTGTAAAACAGCTCCACAGGGATGAAGAGAGCACATCCAACCAGTCACAGTCAGACAAACAGGACTACACTGAAAAACAGGCCAAGCTCGAACATCTATAAACAAGTTGTTGATGGCAGCATCACCGCTGATATTTCTCTTCAGGATGGTGACACAGCCAAACAGGAACAGACCAGATGAAGCTACCATAAAAGCAGAGGGAGCATTACATTGAACTAACAAATTCTGCAGAGTGGGAGGAAGAGATAGAATGAAGCAGAATTATGAAAAAAGGGTCCCTATGTGCTCCAGAAGTCTAAGCATATAGCAGTGTAACTATAGAGATAACTCAGGATGGTCTCTGTAGTTAGGCTCAGACACAGGATAGTTTTTAAAATCTTTTAAGGGTGTAAAATCTTTTTCTTTTTTTGTTGAAGGAAAAGTCAACTCTCAATGCAAGAAGAAGGTCTTTCAGTATTACAGAGCACTTAGTACTGCTATTGATCATGAACTAAGTTTTTTCTAAGAGGATCTTCAGGTGTCGTGCGAGTCTATATATGTGTGTGAGCATGTACTTTTCTTTGTATAGAGACAACGAAAGATGGGTGGGGGGGTGTAGTAATCCATTAAACAGTCTCTCCATCTATGGATTAGGTGAGGCCATCAGGAGATGACTTCTTCTCTCTTAGAAAGGACTGAGGTGCAGGTCAAGCATTCAGTAATAAGCTCCAGTGTCCCACAGTGACGTGTTTGTTACTAGTCTGACCCTGTTCCAGCAACACCTCTCCAAGTCCCTGCATCACACTGTGACAATGTGTAGGTGTGACACTTGTGCATGTGCCCACACACTCACAGGGATCGCAGCACATTTCCACTTTACCAAAACTCAATGTTTCTATTTCCTCTTTTCATGCTTCCCCGAATTCTCTCGCTTGTCCAACCAAGACCCCATCTGTACCTCTCATGCAATGATGCTCTAGTCTCATAAAACCTTTATGACTGTCAGAAAAAAAGAGAAAAAAAGCCTTTGACTTCTGTACTAAAGAAATTGTCTGTTTTAGTGTGTGATATCAGCTGTAATACATTTTTTTTTGGGGTGGTGGCAAAGGGGAAGTCTGGCCATAACACTTCGAGAACCAACTCCGGCAGCTGCAGTGTTAAGGTCCTGCAGAATGCTGATGCATTATTTGACTGGGGCATGTTTTCGTCTACATGATGGATGACATGCGCTGATGCACAGGCTCTAAGTGATTGGAGAAGATTGAAGACACCCAATTCACTCTCAGTAGTTTTACTATCTATTCTATAACCAGCCAATCACATCGGTGGGCATGTGTAAAATGTATGTGCTGGATGTGTCATACCTGCTATGCTCTTGCTCTATGTATACAGCTTTATTCGGCAGATATTTACAACCAGAGCTCTGTCAGGTATTGAGCTGGACATTTTATCTAAAAGGTTTTCTAAAATGCTGTAATTTTGAAATAATGTGTTGAATTCAAGTATGTTTTTTCATAATTTTAAAAATAAGTTGGAGGTACTCCTGTGTCCTTTTATGGTTCAGGTATTTCAAATATCCTAACCTCTTTAGGTTGCCTTAAGGTTCTTCTACTCAGTAATAAACGTACCAGAAGGGCCATAAAATAATCAAAGGTGCTCTGTAGAGTAAATGAACAAATATTTTAAGTTTCATAAATTTACATAGCAACCCAGATTAAATGAATGAGCACTAACTAATCCTGGCCTTTATTAGGGTTGTTGTTTGTAGTGGCATGTACTCCAACTCTGTTACTTTAACCAGCTAGTGTCATGGTTTTGGTTATATTGTGCCTTACTTTGCTCTATGTGCCCTAGTTTTATTGGTTTAATTCCCTTTTTGCTGTAATTTCTAGATTTGTAAGTTTCCATGTTTTTCTGTTGTCCTCTGTAGCCCTCTTGTGTGTGTGTGTGTGTGTTCTTTTCCCCTTGGCTCCCTCGTTGTCTCCTCTCACACCTGCTCCTTGTCAGCTCGTTAGCCCTCCCTTTGTCTCTGTCAGCTATATATGCTCTCCCTCTGCTCTCACTCTTTGTTGGTTCCTTCTGTCACGTCCTCGTTTTAGTTAAGAGGACCCAAAATGCAGAGGCAGAGGCTGAGGTGAATTCTTGTAGTTTTAATGAAAAAACACTAATAACAGAGGCAAAATTCAAAAATCCAACTAAAATGTAACTCAGACCAGAACCACGGAGACATCAAGGGAAACACGCACAAGGAGCCAGGGAGAGACGAGGTGAGAGGACAACGGCGACGACAGGACCAGCAACAACAAGGAACCAACCAAGAGTGAGAGCAGAGGGAGAGCATATATAGCTGACAGAGACAAAAGGAGGACTAATCAGCTGACAAGGAGCAGGTGTGAGAGGAGACAACGAGGGAGCCAAGGGGAAAAGAACACACACACACACACACACAAGAGGGCTACAGAGGACAACAGAAAAACATGAGAACTAACAAATCTAGAAATTACAACAAAAAAGGAATTAAACCAATAAAAGTAGGGAACATAGAGCAAAGCAAAGCACAATATAACCAAAACCATGACAGCTAGTTGAATATTAAACTCTCCACCAATCAGCATGTAACCATAATGTAAAACAATTCGCTGGACTTTGTTTCCAAGTTTGAAGATGTTTCATTTTGAATTGAAATTTGGAATGCCTATGCCTTTTTTTTTTTTTTTGAGTTTTTACAGCACTAGTGGCTCATTTTTCTGACAGAATGCTGACAGGAAAGGGGGTATGAGAGAAGGGGGGAGACATGCAGCAAAGGACCACATGCTGGATTCACAGGCATAAAACAAAATACGAAATACAGAAAAGCAAAATCATAAAAAAGGGAGAACTGATTTAACCAAAAAGAGTAAAACCAATGTCTACTTTGTCTGTAGCAGACAGGACAGGAAAAATTAGATTTCTGGGATGTAGAACAGGTGAGACTAGCTCGCTGAAAGTGGAGCTTCTTTGGAGAAGTTAAAACTGTGTGTTTTAACTGATAAAATGATAAAACACCAGAGGACCCGAATTCACACCCAGAAAAACAAAGCCAAAAAATGAAACCCAAATCCTTCAACTCAGAAATACCGTCGTAAAGTTATGTACAGTTATCAAAGCTTATTTTTCACAAAAGCTTCTTTAGGGGATATTGGCAAGTTCCATTTTTTTGCAGACGTTTGCCCCTTTGGCATCAAAGAGAAAAAGCAGAGCACATCATTTTAAGGAGGGCCATTTCCGGGGCAGATTTGATCTCTCTCTTTGTTAAAAGCTTCTGAAATATTTCATACTCTCCTCTTATTCCATTACAGATCCGAGTAACTTTTATGGAGTTTGTTAAGGATAATTGAAGAGCTCCTTTAGCTGTTCTTTTGAAATCCATCCTCGCAAACCATCGGCCTTGTTTTCTTGATGGGGTAGAGACTCAACAAAGTAGCCAGGTAAACAACGACACATGACAGCACACGACGTGCACAACCAGAGAATTTGGCCCAAATCACTGTGTTATGAATTGACTAAAGGAGCCTCTAGAGGAAACTACAGGAAATAGAGAAAAGTTAATTTTACATTTCTGGCAACTGAAAGAGAAAGAAAAAAAATTATATGTTTTAGATTTGGGGAATGAACCTTTAAGCTTCATTTGTTATTGCAGTTGTACATTACAATTAAATTCATACTCTACATTTAATCCTTTCCTTAGGGAGCATTGAGCAGCCAGCAGCACCAAGGGAGCATTATGTGGCTAAGGGTCTTACTTAGGATGCAACTGGCCTGCTCTCTAGCCACTTCCACCATTCCCCCTTTATACAGCGTTCACTGTTATCCAGGACTTGATACACCTTACTAATCTAAAAAAGAACTGTAACCTTGATTGGTAGCGTATTAAGAAGGTAAAACTAGTTTTGTTAAAACTATCCTTTTGCATCAATTACATCTGTAATGAAATATTTTCCCCAATAATTCAGTAGATAGAGAATTACCACTGAATACGCTCTGGGCCCCATCTTTTGATTACATCACTTATTGCAATGCTGCTGTTCGGGTTTCGACGTCAGTTCCTCATGCACCCAATTTTGATTAAACTGTCAAGCATACAAGGAATAACATGTTTTTTTCAGGAATAATTTTTTGTTTAACTTGTGTTTCCTTACAAGCATTTTTTTAGCTTAAGGAAAGACAGTGTGATTTTACCTGTAAAGTGTAATAAAAATGGAGTGAAAGAAACACCAACACATGCAGCCATGTCATGCCACTTGTTTTGCCTGAGGTGAGGATGGAAACTTGAGAACAGAAAACTGTGAAGGGACCACAGTTGTGCAGGTGACATCTTGTGTGAATGCGTGTGACTGAAAGCAGAAGTCATCGGGTGATGATCCAGCGACAGTAATGCTCCCCTCCCCTCATCTTTTTCTTGCTACACAAAAACACAGCTCCCTGAAACACACACACACACATTTTCTTCTCACTCCTGCTTGGCCGTTTACGCTTCTGCGAATCAATATGTGCAATTCTGGAGAAATACTGCATCACCATGACAACCGGGCCTCCCTTTCTTATGAAAAGGAGAGCTGCAGACCGAGCAGACTGGTTTCTGACCCATAAGACTCCCTTCGCCATTGTCATTTTACAACTTCTGATACATTTTCTATTAAGTAAAAAACACACACTTACTTTCAAGTCGTTTCTTTGTCCTGTTCAATCAAGCTTCTATCCGAGGCCATTATTACCGCATGATAAAAGAACGCTTTTGTCGACTCTTTCTGCACTTACTCAACATTTTTTTTAAATCCTCTTCTTATCAAAGTTTAAAAAATCTGTAGACTCTTTAGACCTTTAGAGAACATTTTCTTTTTGAGATCTCTCCTGCTTTATATAATTTACAATAAGGACAATGTAAATGCTCTGTGCCTTCAATTAGCTTTTTCCCTTTTGGGTTAGTGGTTTGTCATTTTGGTTCACCTGTTACTAAAAGAACTCTAACTGCTGGCTATGGTGAACTGGTGATGAAACTGCCTGCCATGGAGGTAGAGAACAAATCAATCAATCATCTCAGCTACAAGGCAGGCTGTCTCAGCCCACACACTTAGAGTTGGCCTTGTGTACAAAGAGTTGTCTAGATTTTCACTGAAAGATAGATTTAAGGTGCATTCACACTGCTGGTCCTGCTCGGGGATTGCTCCAGGAATTGGTCAAGGGATCGGTAAAGTAAGATAGTGTCACACATTAAGTTGACCTTGTTTGCTGAACAGAAAATTCTTGACCAGCCCAAAATATATGTTGTGTAGTTTCAATTGATTGTTGGGAGAAAAAGTTGCACTTATGCAGAACAATTAAAAGAATGGAGCATAAAAAACATTTCATGGGATTTCCATGTATTCCCACAGGACATTTGAAACTATTTTTATCAAATTCACGCTCTTACTATTACTCTGTTCCTGCTCTTCATCTACTTTTTCTTCTTCTCAAATGCACTGCTCTCGTGCCACATAATCTCTTCCTGTTTTTGGTATCCTGGCACGGACAGGATAAACACTGCAAGCAAACCTCTCCGGGGTCCAGATAATCCATCCCGACTTGTAGCCTTGTTGTAACAAGGCTATGGCTTTCTTGTCTGTTTACAGGTCTGGGATTCGATCCCACCAGCGTGATCTGCTCCAGAAACCACTTTGATGGTAAAAAGTCCACATAATTACAAAGAAATATAGAAGACCTATTGTAGGCAAAGATAAAATCAGATTTTCTCTATTCGTCTTAGTCTATATGAAACTGCGTACATTGTAAGAAGTGCTAAGACTTCCACTTAGAGGCTTCCTTTTAATGTGTAAATGAATGTGAACTTTAACCAAACTTCTTCTCTGTTCAGATAAAAAGAAAAGCATGTCTGTTGCAGTTGGTAACCACATAATAAGGTAGAAACTTTTAAGGTAGAATAAAGTAGAAAAGCAAAAGTATTTAATACATATAATATATCACACATATTATTAATACTGTAAATTTAGAAAAGGTGTCATGGGGAAAAGTTAAGACTGGAGCATTTCAGACCTCAATGAATATTATTAGGGGCGTTATCACAGAGGAACCGAGTGGTCTATTGTTATGCACAAAAACTTAAGTTCAAAAAACACAAGGTGTGTACCTTAAACTAGGGGTGAGTATTGACATATGTGTGGCAATACAATACGTGTCACGACATAATATTATAATGAAATAGCAATATCACAATACAGTAGTGGTCATTAAAAACTTTCCCACTTTCCTTGATGGGTCCTTGGCTGGTCCTTGGTAGGTTAGAGTATTTTGCTGCATTTTTTAGTTGATAATTTACTTAGATGAATAATTAATATCATTCCTTTGTAAGAACTTGCTGCAATCTTTTGGCCATGGGCAGCAGGAAATACTAGAAATACTTTGGGCATGAATTTAAAAGGCAACCTCACTGAACAATTACGTTTAGCCTTGCGACTCACCTGAATTTAATCTTTTTCTTCCTCTTTTTGCAGGACACTAGATTTTCTCTCCGTGGTACATCCCAAATTTCCCAAAGACCTTTTACAAGGACAGAAAAATATTTTGACCATTTTACAAATTCACTCGACATCACCTATGGTTGCAGTCTTGGGGTAAAAATATTCTTAAATCAGACTTTTAGAGGTTAAAGTTTATTTTTGCACATAGAGCTTATATATGCTTGATGTGGCTGTAGGTTTCAGTGTGTCTGGTTATATGAAGGTAATTAGGCTAGCTGACAGCAAGGGGGTAATGGTCCCCAAGGAGGCGGGGGAACGGGTGCAGTGAAGAGATGTCACTGTCCACACAGTCGGTCTCGCCCTAAGAGCTGGCTGACACATCTGTCAGGGAACGACAGGAGCACCTGCCTTCAAATTAAACTGGATCATTAATAAGAAGGTAAATGCTTATGTCTTCCCCATTATCAATGTTCTAATCATACTTTAGTCGATCTGATTAAGACAAGGAGGTTTTAATTTCCTTTGTTTGAGGCAAATACTTAAACAGGAGGTGTGCGTGGATATATGTACTTGTTTATGTTACCTATTTAAAACAGTTTTTGGTGTATTTAAAAACCTTCTAAGGACCAACAGACCTTGTAGAGCACCACATCCTAATGCGGTGGACCCCCATTTTTATTGTTAGGGAGACAGTTTAACGATATGGTTTGAATTAACTTTAGGTTAAGGTTAGGGTTGGTAATTCAATTCAATCCAATTCAGTTTATTTATATAGCACCAATTCACAACACATGTCATCTCAAGGGACTTTACAGAGACAATTCAACCAGATTTCAGTCACATTGGTTTGAGTTTCTCATAGCTAGGGTTAGGATAAATGTCAGGCATAAATGCAATAACTAAAATGAATTTAAAATTTTAATATGGATAGAAATACCAACGTGTGTGTGTGTGTGTGTGTGTGTGTGAGAGAGAGAGAGAGAGAGAGAGAGAGAGAGAGAGAGAGAGAGAGAGAGAGAGAGAGCGTTTGTGTATGTGCATCTCCCAAATGTATCGTCAAGGTTTGGGGCGCCACGCTCCAAAGATCTGATGAACAACAACCATTGAAGGGGGAAAGACATATATGACAGATTAGCAGCTAAAACACCCCCTCTTAGGCTACTCTTTACACTCTTAAAGCCTCCTTTTCTTATTTCTATTCTCTTTAATAATCTTTAATAAAAAATCTGAATTTCCAAGAACATTTTTCATTAAACAATCCATGACAAGTTTTACAGCTGAAAATGTTGTACCTGCCCTGAAAGTCATCCTTCATCAACCTGATCCAACACATCCAACCTGGGATTTCTTTGTAGCCCCTTCAAAGGGAAATCAGACTGGCACTGTAGAAAAAGAAATATATACTATATTCTAAGCGTGTTAGAAGATTGATGGATGTATATATATATATATATATATATATATAAAACTCAATGGTAAAGTAAAAGATTCTTATTTCTTATTTCAACCGTTGCGTAAATTAGATGCAACATATGAATAGAGATGCCATGACCAAAAAAAAACTTGATTGACAGATGACCATTGATATACTGTACGATTGGCCAAATTTAGGTGTACAGGCTGATGTATAAGTAACTGGCCAGCATAAAATACCGGGGGTGGGGGGTGTGAATTTAAGACCGAAAAAAAAAAAAAGAAATTTTCTAACTTTTGGGACTTATGTGGCAATTTTTCAAGGCAGGGGATTTGACCACAGTGCTTTACACTACATTCAATCAAACAACCAATCACACATGATGGTGGCATCATTTTAGCTACAGATGCCCTGGTACTCACTGACAGGAGTGAGTGTGCAGTACACTGGAACTACCAGTCCCTCTGGCCACCATCAGAAGTGTCTTGCCCAAGGACAAGCCGGGAATTGAATAGACATTCCTTCAGTTGCTAAGCAAAGTCCTTCATCTGATGCCACTACCATCTCACCCCACCCTACCCCACCCAAAATGCCATACCAAAGTCAAAAAAGTTATTCTACATGGTCCTCCTGAGTAGTTGCCTGCATTTTGGTCCAGAGGTCAGCATTATGACACAAATAGCTGCTGGGTTTAAATCCCAATTACAGGCTTAGTTCACAAAAGCTGAATCCAGAAAAGAAGAATCCAGGGTAAGAGATAAAGCTAAACTAGATAGCTTAACTTGTGGTGGCTTAATGTGGAATGGTATTTATGGTTAATACCAAAGCCGACATAAAAATTTCGCATTAACACCCACTCATGTCGTCATCATTAGCCTACCACTGGAAAAATTGTATGAAAGCCGAGTTGCTGAGATAAGATAACAGGTTAACAGGAGGAAACCATCAATTCTCCTCCAGACTTCATCCCCATCATAGGGTGAGCGAGAAGGTGAGTGTGATGGATCCTCCCTGCGTTCACGCCCATGACCAACAAAATTCCTAGCAGACATGACGCTGAATCTGCTGCAACTGCAACCTTCTTTCTTTCTTTTTGTTTTTCCTTTTTTGGCGGGTGGTAAACAGCTGCTTAGTTGCAAAGTTTTTACAAATCTTCTTGTGCTTTTTATGCAGGTAGAGCATCTCCAGGCGCATTGCTGACCCCTTCAGGACACTTGCTTATGAAATTTCATGGGCATTACGCTGCCAAGCGTTATGCATAAAGCCAGGCATACACTGTACGATTGTTTGCCCTTTTTGGGCCAATTCTCCAGTTGTGTGATAATTTTTTAATCGGGCCGACTTTCAGTAGGTAACGAGGGGTGATCAGCAGAATCAGAATCAGATCAGAATCATAAGGTTGGGAGAAAATCAAACATGTTTGAAATTCAGTCGGCGCTCGTAAGATCGCATGAGAGCGTCAGGTCAAACATTGTGGGAACATACATCTTGAGCTGTAAACTTTTAAAACCTGCAGTTTCATCATACAGTTTGAGCTATAGTTGTGTGCAACGATTTACAGTATTGCACAGTTTATGCCCGAATCAAGTTAGGCAGTCGTTAGACATAAGTTCTGGATTCATTATGAATACTCTATGTACAGTGGGGCAAAAAAGTATTTAGTCAGCCACCAATAGTGCAAGTTCTCCCACTTAAAAAGATGAGAGGGGCCGGTAATTTTCATCATAGATATACCTCAACTATGAGAGACAAAATGAGAAAAAAAAATCCAGAAAATCACATTGTCTGATTTTTAAAGAATTTATTTGCAAAATATGGTGGAAAATAAGTATTTGGTCAGTTACAAAGAAGCAAGATTCCTGGCTCTCACAGACCTGTAACTTCTTCTGTAAGAGGTTCCTCTGTCCTACACTCGTTACCTTCATTAATGGCACCTGTTTGAACCCGTTATCAGTATAAAAGACACCTGTCCACAACCTCAAACAGTCACACTCTAAACTTCACCATGGCCAAAACTAGAGAGCTGTCAAAGGACACCCGAAAAAAAATTATAGACCTGCACCAGGCTGGGAAGTCTGAATCTGCAATAGGTAAACAGCTTGGTGTGAAGAAATCAACTGTGGGATCAATTATTAGAAAATGGAAAACATACAAGACCACTGATAATCTTCCTCGATCTGGGGCTCCACGCAAGATCTCACCCCGTGGGGTCAAAATGATCACAAGAACGGTGAGTAAAAATCCCAGAACCACACGGGGGGACCTAGTGAATGACCTGCAGAGAGCTGGGACCAAAGTAACAAAGGCTACCATCAGTAACACACTACGCCGCCAGGGACTCAAATCCTGCAGTGCCAGACGTGTCCCCCTGCTTAAGCCAGTACATGTCAAGGCCCGTCTCAAGTTTGCTAGAGAGCATTTGGATGATCCAGACGATGACTGGGAGAATATCATATGGTCAGATGAAACCAAAATAGAACTTTTTGGTAAAAACTCTACTCGTCGTGTTTGGAGGAGAGAGAATGCTGAGTTGCATCCAAAGAACACCATACCTACAGTGAAGCATGGGGGTGGAAACATCATGCTTGGGGGCTGTTTTTCTGCTAAGGGACCAGGACGACTGATCCGTGTGAAGGAAAGAATGAATGGGGCCATGTATCATCAAATTTTGAGTGAAAACCTCCTTCCATCAGCAAGGGCATTGAAGATGAAACGTGGCTGGGTCTTTCAGCATGACAATGATCCCAAACACACTGCCCGGGTAACGAAGGAGTGGCTTCGTAAGAAGCATTTCAAGGTCCTGGAGAGCCTAGCCAGTCTCCAGATCTCAACCTCATAGAAAATCTTTGGAGGGAGTTGAAAGTCCGTGTTGCCCAGCGACAGCCCCAGAACATCACTGCTCTAGAGGATATCTGCATGGAGGAATGGGCCAAAATACCAGCAACAGTGTGTGAAAACCTTGTGAAGGCTTACAGAAAACGTTTGATCTCTGTCATTGCCAACAAAGGGTATATAACAAAGTATTGAGATAAACTTTTGTAACTGACCAAATACTTATTTTCCACCATATTTTGCAAATAAATTCTTTAAAAATCAGACAATGTGATTTTCTGGATTTTTTTTGTCTCTCATAGTTGAGGTATATCTATGATGAAAATTACCGGCCTCTCTCATCTTTTTAAGTGGGAGAACTAGCACTATTGATGGCTGACTAAATACTTTTTTGCCCCACTGTATGTGCCCAAAATTTAACAAAATGCACTGGCTAAATCATCAAGGTGTGACAGCGCCACAAGGACTCTAATGAAGAAAGTCAAAATGAAAGTTTTAACTTATGCTTCAAATTTGAAAATACAAACGCTATTAAACTCAACCTCAGCGAATCCCGAGAGTCTAGACTGTGCCTGTACACATCACTCATTTACTGTAATGCATATTGGATTTTTAGATTTAATATTTCTCTTATACAAAAGGCATATGGCACCGTAATTCAATGCAAAAGCTACTTTTCCTTCAGTTTTGCAAAGCAAAAAAAGCTGAGTTTAGATGGCTTGGTCTAGTTGGGTTTTCATCTAAGCCTTGAAAAATATTTGAACCTATTTCTCCACAAACTAATCCACCAAGGCAATATAAAAACCTGCAACATTTGCAGACACACAGTAAACACCATTGTGTGTTCAAGGACTTAAACACATAACTCTGGACTTCACCTCATGCATTCTTCAATGGCATACAGTACCAAACTTAGCATTAACCTAAGACACAGTACATTCAGCCTGGCATGTTTGCGGTATTTAAGAAAAAGTGAGGGCTGTTCAGTTTGTGAGAGATGAAGCGAGCGTGGAGACTGTTTGAAAAACTGTGTGAATGCGAAAGCTGAATTCCTTGAACGCTGTTTGAAAACTGTAATCCCAGCCGAAAGGTCAAAAGTCTCAGCGGGTTTTTTATTTGTGTCTTTGTGCTGCTGTTTTAAGCCCAGAACATCCTTTGTACTCCGTTCAAAGAGCAACATGAGGGGTCTGTGAGGGGATTAGTCTGAATGAGGACGGCAGAGGTGGTGATGTGCGTGGGTGTATGAGGCCGGTCAGATACACACACCAAGCTGTGACTGTCATATTAAAACCTCTCAAAGTAAACTTTTACCCAAGACTGAATCATAATTTTTGATACATAGTAACTATAGGAAAATAACATGACCTCATCAAAGGCATGAATGTCACATTTATTTTCATCTTTTGCAGATTTCTTTTAACCTCTGCAACAGGTTAGAATAACTATACAACATACAGAAGCCTATTAACAAGCATTGGGTGTAAAATCTTTTACCTATTGTGGATTTTCTCTACTGCAGCATCAAAATCATACAAACATACAATAATATATACAGTAAACAGCCCCTAATAAAATACACAAGCTTTCCATATTATTATTGGTAAACTGATTTAACGATTTTTTTCTTTAATACAAAACAGTATTTAGGCTTATACTTTTAAACAACTTGTTAAAAAATAAGCTTCCGAATTGTTGAAACAATTTCAGTACATTCAGTTGGTTAGATTATAATTAATAAATTCCTATTAAATGAACAAACAGTTGTACGATTAATAGCTAATGGAGAGAGAAACATTTTGTTATATTTAAATAATAGGGATGTGGACCTGACAGCTAGATCCTATATCTTTTACAGGTCCACTCTGTTAGAAAGTATGCTTTCATAGTCCTAAAGCAATATAGTATTTCATAGTAATTATTTCATATATTTGAATAGAAGTCCCATTCCTTAAAAGAATACCGGTAATTTAGGTGAAATAAACATTTTATAGTTGTGTGATGCTTCATCAGTGTTGATTATTTACATGACAGAAACTGTTTCACTGCTTTCTTCCTTTGTAAATTCACAAGCTTAATTGATTTTATTCTTTGAAGATTATTTTTAAGCAGTAACATTATTAATTTTTATTATGTTTGGAAAGTAGGAAGACATGAAATGGCATTGGAAAGAGGGGGGAAACATGCGGTAAAGGTCACAGGACAGGACTCGAACCTGTGATGGCTGCATCAAGGACCAAAGTCTCGATACATGGGTCACTGCACCACCACCACACCCAAAACTTATCCTTTGTTTATTATTTGTTTTCTTTTTAAGGGATGGTGAAATTTTCCTCATTGAATTCATCATGAGTTATAATTTTAACTTTTGCAGAAATATATCACTAGTAGGTTTAAAAATGCGTTGATGATGTGGAAAAAATTAGTTGCATGAAAAAGACTCAAATGTTTTTGCATACGTACCAGAAGTGTTAACTAGATACAGAATACTTTTGCAATATTAACTTTGTTCAGCATATTTGAATTAGCCTTTATCTTTCTGAGGATATTTTCTTTTTACTCATTACATCAAATTTGAACACAAACATTTGTACCTTTGCCCAAACAAGAGCTTTTACTTCCGTATTTACTGATAATAACGTGACGTAACAGCTGCAGAAAATCAAGATGATGAAGAGAATTAGCGACATGGGTGAAGACAAGGGACTCACCATTTTTGCAGATGTTGGATCTTTTTTTTTTTCTTTTTTTTTTTTTTTTTTTTTTTTTTTTTTACAGTGTCCTGTCTGGCAAGGTGGCAATAAGAATAATTGTCTTGATGCCAAAAGGAGCCCAACAGATTTTACTTTCACAAGTGTAGCGGTATGGCAATTGCCATACTGCTCCACTTGTTTCATGTATATAAATTGCTTTATTATAATTATGCAAGGAGTTTTACAGTTCATATGGACACTGCAATGTAAGTAGAGCAGAAGAAGAAGAAGGAAAAAGAAAAAGAAAAAAACAGGACAAAAGATGAAAGAAAGAGGAGATAGGAAGGAGACAATGACAAATCATTTTCAGTCTGCTTCAACACCTGTAATGAGATGGAAAAAAAAAAAAAAAAAAAAAAAGAACAGCACAACCAAAAAACATGGTACGAGATATACAATAAAGCAAACACCTTGAAACTATCGCTAACGTAATATTATTAAGTCTGACATGTACTCTGTGTTACCTGAAGATATGAATGTGGGGTTTGATGCAAGATGTTGGATCTTAAAGTTATTTTTAAATTGTATTCTATGCATATCAGAGCTCTAAGAGTAATCCAGTGCTCATATTGGACTTTTGTTTAGATCGATCCATAATATTCAGTCTGAAATTTTTAATTAGAAGAAATGTAGGCTGTGGACAGATGAGCAAAATGCATCTATTTTCTGTGCAGAAATTTAAAAAACTAATTTGTAAATTTTAAGGTAAGAAACTTCATTTTACTTTTGTAGTTAAGTACAACGTAGAACTTTTACAATTATACTTAGGTGAAAACAGTTCAGTAAAACATGTCAATCCTAACACAATTATGTGTGCTTCTACTACAGCAAAGAATACAAATACCTTTGACACCTCTGATAGTTTTTTGCGTCTTTTTTCAAATAGAAAATAGGATTTATTTAAAAAGTTAGGTAAGGGTTTGCTTATTCTGCAAACTATTTAATCTCTCGGGTGTATTTTTTTCTTATTTTTACAGGTTAGTAAAGTGTTTTTATTCAAAATTTTTTATCCTAGAACTATTCTAGAACTGATTATCTTAATTCAATCAAACAGAAGCGAAAGTAAAATAAAGCTAGACAAGCACCTACAGAATAAGCAGATCCTGAGCAACCTTCTAAAAGCTAAGCTACCTCAGAGGTTTTGTGGTCCAGGACTAGAGTTGAATTGATGAACCTGAATCACTCCGTGAAAAACACAACTAATCCTCTGCATCTCCGTAACGAACACACACAGAGATCGCCTCCACCCACCATCTCACACTCCTTTGGCCTCTCTCCCACTCTGCATTCAATGCAGCATGCCCATGACCGTGAGAGGGATAGAGCACGCATGTATGCATGTGTGCGTGTGTGTTTATTTGTCTTTGTCTGTGCTGTGATTGTGATGGTGCGCTCTGAGACATTGTTAGCCCCAACAGAGGATTGTTGCCGTGTGTTTCAGCTCAAGGTCTCAGTCTCCGTCTCTGGCTGTGGTCTCAGCTCCTTCCAGCTGCTCCTGAAAGCTCCACTCTGCCTGAATGAGCTGCTAACCTTGGCACCAAATCAATATCAGCCAAACTCTTTGAAGAATCACAGATGGAACTGGCCTCACTGCTCTGTGCTCTTGGTGCTGTGTAATCAGTGTGTGTGGGTGTGGGTGTGTGGGTGTGTGTCTGTAATTGTTGCCAACCTCTTTTTCCTGTTTGGCCTCCATCCTGAGGGCTGCATGCTGGTGAAGTATCGTCTCTCCTTGGAAATTGAAGGGAAACTAAAATAAATCATTTTCTCAATAAACATTCAAAAGCATTCTTAACGAACACTCTATATATTATCTAATTCCTATGTAATTTTTACAAATTCATTTGTTAATCTTTCATCTGCGAATGAAACCAAATGATTTCAACTCCCCAAAGGTGTTTTTGTACTTAACCACCAACACAGACTCACACATGCGTGCTTCCTGTAAACCTGACCTGCTATCATCTGATCTGGGTGTTGCTGAGGCTGATCGATGGCTGTATTGAAATATCTTGGGGCATGGTGGGATGCTGTATTCACACATGCACAAAAACATATCAATAGTCCGAACGCTCAGGTCCATCCTCTTTATCTCTAAATACAATTAAACTTCTTCTTTTACACAAATGCACTTTACACACAAGCAAACTCTCACAAACAAATAGATTTGTGCTTAAATGGATTTCAGACATAAAATATACCAAGCAAATGTCTGCACTGGGGTTACAGACATTAAGATACTGAACAGGCTCCTGAGAACAGTTTGATGAAAGTGAAGGCATACGTAGAGAGGAATGTCTGGATTTCTATTAATCTCTATTAATAAAAAAGAGAACAACAGATGCAGAACAAAAGGTATTTGATTCCTATTATTGCCTTTGATATTTTACGTCTTAGGCAGGGAACAAGAAACTTTTCAACTCATTTAAAACTTATTCTCTTCATATGAAAATATTAAGATTTTTATAGTTGATATAGTTGCAACTAATTTCTATCCTTTTTAAAAGTTTCTATCCTGTTTTCATCCATCTTTTACCACTTGTCGATCAGCACCATGCAGGGCTGTGTGTCTCCACGAATCTATAGCTGAAAGGCAGGGTGCACCCTGGATAGGTCACCTGTCACAGGGCTACTCAAAGACACAAAACCATGTACACACAACTATAACCAACGGCACCAATCCAACAGGCCTGTATTTGGACTGTGAGAGGGAGCCAAAGTAGCCGACCTGTAAAGGCCCATTTATGCACACGGAGAATATGCAAAGTCAATACAGTAAGATCCCAGATTGACTCCAAGACCTTATATCTGCCAGGCAACAGTGGCGCAAACTGTGCCACTTTACAGATCCTTTCCCATACCTTTTTATAGTCATAATATTTGCAGCTTGTGCATTTCTGTTCATTAATTTCAAGGTATGTTCTTTATGTCTTTTAGATCAATAATGAATAAAATAATGCAACCATTTTTGGCATTTACTTAACCATATTAAGTCATTTTAACACAATTCTTTCATGTTAGCAGGGTAGAATATTAAGCAATTGTGTTAAAGTAACTAAATATGATAAAGAAAATGCCAAAAGCATTATATTTTTGCAGTTGATGTAAGACCTTTTGATTTCATGCTAATTGTAAAAGTTAAGCTATTTAGTATCATATTGTAGTAACTTTCTCTTGAGACAGACATCTCCCTTGTCTGCTCAGAGGGCAATCAATGAAACTAAACAGCAAATAACATACTGAAAGCATCTGTGAATCTGGAAGACTTTCCAAGAAATCTCAAACAACTTTAAAGTTTTGTGATCTCTTCTTCTTTCAGACTCTAAAAGCAGTTTGGATCGTTGCCTCTGTTATCCCACCAATCTCTAATTAACTAAAAGTTAAAACAGATAGTGTTTAATAAGATAATAATAATAAAAAAAGATAATGATAAAATAAAAAAAATTAAAAAACAGATAGTGTTTAGATTAACCACATTTGTGGTAGGTGGTTTCTGAAGCATTGGCTCCCCACGCTCTTCTGCAGGTAGAGGGACCCTGTTGCTTACAGTAGGCAACGTTTTTTTTACAGCACCTTTTCACTTGCGTGTGTAGATTTTCAGCCATCCGGGTCATGGAAGCCACAAAAACGGCTTTAATTTGAAGGTAAATAGACTCTCACTTCCGCTAAACTTCCTATCATTATGTGTGTAAAGAAAATTATGTGAACAACTAGCTTCTTTAGCAATGGCATGTTGTCCCTGCTCCTTCTAAATAGGTGTCTTACTGCAGCATCAAATGGAGCCTAGGCAGAAGTTCAGCTGATAAACTGATTCCTTGTCTTCATCCATCTGGGACACAGCCAATCAGCTTGAACCCCGCCTCCACGAAAGGCAGTCCAAAGTTAATTTTAAAAGGCCTCCGATCCGCAACTTGTCTGGTATGCACGCAGTGGTTGCTCTGTGTCTGACTTCATTCAGATGAGCCCGTTTCAACCCACCTCCAGCCCCTCTTCCACCATCGTAGCTAAAACTTCATCAGAGTTTCATTCCTCCTGGACTCTTACTGCATTCCCTGTCTCATTTCAACCGGTCCGGCAGAAGACCGCCATGTTGAGCCTGGTTCTGCCAGAGGTTTCTTCCCAATGGGGAGTCTTTCCTCTCCATTGTCACTTCATGCTTGCTCATCATGGACAGGTTCTCTCAACCTGTGTTATCCAAGCTGGACTTCCAGGTCCCTGAGTGAAGCTCTAGTATCAGCTCATGAAGTCCACTGGATCTCCCCTAAAGCTCAGCATAACGTCTCACTAACCAGCAGTCTACAGACTGACCAAATTCATCTATCTCCACTCCACCACCAGTTTCAGGGGAAACAGCCTTATTCTTTACTCCTGTTCATGCACATCAACCAAAAAAATCAGCCCTATGTGTCCTGCCGAGGTCTGAGTACCAAAGACTAAAGGAATTGTATCAATAGATTTCTTCTAATTGTCTTTTTTCACCATCTGAGCTTTTCAGATTGAACTGTCAGTGATCGTCTCGATGGCCTTGTTATGGCCGTAACGTTATCCTTCTGAATAAAAATCAACAGAAATATGTCCTTGAAATATATAATTCTGGGAATATGGACTGCATTTATTTTTTGGTTTCACTTTATATAGCACTAAGTAGCCTAATAATGATAAACTTTTTAATAAGATTTAAATATGAAGCACACGTAGTACTACTGATTATAGCCATAAGGCCCTCAAGTCAGTAGTTAATGTGATCTTTTATAACTCAAGATGTAAAATACTTTACAAAAAAATAAAATGGTTCTGTGAAGCGACCTATCAGCTACTTTTCAAGAGGTTCTTGGTCACTATAATAAGCTCAGTGTTTCACCGTAGTAAACCCAAGAGTCCTTTGGAAGCATAAACTAATAAAGGGGACACAGCCACTCTTTGGTTACGAGAGCAATTTTCTTCATTTTCAGACATTATTGATGGTAAGGACAGCCTCACATAACAAATATATCCTCTGATTTGATTCTGCCATCATTTTTCCTTGTCTCCTTCTTTCTGCTCTCCTCTCTTATTTCTTTCCCCTTCCTCCTGTCCTCATTATTTATCTTTAGTCTATTCTATTACTCCCCCCGCCCGTTCCACAGTTCTTATGCCTTCCTGCCTTCTTGTATTGATTTTCATTTATAGGTTTTCATCCTTTTCACTCCCATTTCTCTCCACTGATGGCACCTTGCAGCTCGTCTCTTCTTCTGCCTCCATCCGCTGCTTTTCTTCCACGTTCTCTCACCTTTCTTTGTTATAATATCAGATTCTCCTGGATTTTGCAAGCTAGACAGGCCAAGCTATGAAAAAGAGAATGCACGGCGGGTGAACATGTCTTGGTTGCTGTATGCTATTCAAAAGCCATAAAGGTCACCGCCTTCCCTTATACATTGTTGAAAAGGAGTTGATATGGATCCAAAAAGCTTTCAGACAAAAGAGGATGCCAACCCTATCAAAGGATTTATTAAGGCATATCTTAAGGGCAATGCAGGAAATGAAGTTTCTAATAGAAAATGTTGGCTGACTTATAAGTTAATGGATGAATTTGTTCAATAACACTATTGTTTGGTCTCTGCTGCGACATTTTCTACTCTAATCACAGAAAGGTGCCATAAAGGAAAGGTTCAATGGACCTTTGTTGATTTCTATAAGGTTTACTAATTAAAATTGCGAAATACATTACTTAAAAACGAAAACTTGGGGAAAAAAAGAACCACCAAAAGCAGACACAATACAAGTTGTGTTTCACAAGGACATATATATTTTTTAAATAACTTGTAATAGTTTTCATATGCTTCGTCTTATGTAATGAGCTGTAAGTAAATCTATAGCTTTAAGAGTAATTTCAAGTAATATTTGTAATTTATCGTATTTATTAATTTTACTTGAGTAATATCCTTTTTGAGATTATTGCTTCAGTTACTTTAGTACATTATACAGTTAACAGTTTAAATTGTCTCTGTAAGTTATTTAGCCTTTTGTAACATATATGGATTACAAACTGTAAAAAATATTTGAAAAAAGAATTTAAAAGAACGAAAAAATTTATCTTTTTCTATTTATTTTATTTCATGTTTTAAAATACCAGAATTTGCACATAACTATCTTTTTGTTTACATAACATTAAGTGGTAAATCAGTTGTCATGAGCCAACAGTTACTGAGTACTTGGGTATTATTTTTAATAGGTACTCTTTTATTTGACTTGAGTAATTATTTGATGACTATTTTAAACTTAGACTTGAACAACTTTATTGTCATTTTGCATACACAGTTAATAAAAAACGAAATTCTGATGCATACAGCTTACAACAGTGAATGAGCATCTTAGCAGGGAAATCAATATTTCCATTTGTAAAGTGCAGAATTTTCTACTTATACTTAAATAAAAATGCACTGAAGATGTGCTACTCTTACTCGAGTAAAATATTTAGGTACTTTACCTTCCTCTGGTTGTAGGTTAATGATAAAAGCAGTAATCGAACAATCTGTTTTAGAATCCGGTCATATCAGAGCAGGATAAATCTTAAAGTTAGTCAGAAAGGTCTGGTCATATTAACATAAAAAAATAATAAATATTGTTTATTACAACTCAAATTTGGTAACTCAGGAGATTTGAAATAAATAAAACATCAATAAAAATGGATTAGAATGCCAACTTATGTTACGCTGTGTTACGGCATACACAGTCAAGACTGAAAACCCAACCTTATAGTTTTTAAGTTTCAAAGAAGCTTTTAACAGTGACTTATGCAAGTCTATTAATGGTAAATTAAGTGGGAGGAGTTTTTTAGAAGTTGTTGCACAAGCAGCAGAGAATACAGCCCTGAGAAACATAGCTTCTTCAACAATTAGGAAAAGAATCATGATAATAACATTGATAAAGACAGATCATGGACATGAGCTACAACTGTATAGTACTTTGCATAATTGATAATTGAACTTTATTGATCTCAAATTGGAGAAATGTACCTCTCCATTGAACCCATCCCCTTGAGGAGCAGTGCAGTTTGGGGGGCTAAGGGTCTTGCTCAGAGTTGCAGTCTGTGGGAGTCGGTTTCTAACTCACAACCTCAGGATTCCAAACTCAGTGCCCTAACCAGTAGGCTGCCAATCACCCTTTTTCAGAACATTTAATCTCCGAAACATCCCACCTTCCAAGGTTCCTTTATCCAGATGATGAAAGTAAGATTTAAATTTTTTATTTGAAATCAGCTTTTAAAAATCTGCAGAAAGAGTAAAGAGGCAGGGTTTTCAGTCCCAGTGTGGGGCAGTCATTTTTCTATGATTTTCTTCTCCCAGAGTTCATTTTCCAAAAGAGCTTGGCACCTGCCCATATTGACAAACCAATAAACACCTCCTTAAATGACCATGTATCTTCCTCAGCAGTGGCACAGGCTGATAGCCTCCATGCCAAGCTGTATGGATGCTGCTTTTCTTGAGTGAGGAGCCCAACTCAATGATTTTAATGCTTTTACTATAGTACATTGACAAACTTTTAACCATGAGGGTATTTTTGCAATAACCTTTTTTTTATTTGTCATTTAGAATTTTCTTATGTATGGAGCAACTGCATTTTGTTTTTCTTTTCACTTTTAGAGAAATAAAAAAATATTGTTCTGTTTGTGATGAGTCTATAAAATATGAATATTTCCTTATTTGGTTTCACACAACAAGTATTATTTTTCTCTACATATTTGATATATATGGATGCTCTGGTAAGTGTTTGCTACATAGCATGAAAAAAAAATCACATTTTACTACTTCTAATGTGATTTAATGTGATATGTTTGTAGTTATCATTATAGATCAAACTACAGCTGCGGAAGATCCAAATTTTTGCCATCAATGATAAGCATGCTAAATATATATTTAAAAAAAGTAGAATCACAAAAGAAGGATTGTTTACTCAATTAGATGGATAGCATTCAGATTATGTGTGCAAACTGGACACCATGTTTGTCCTGACTCTCCAGCCAACGAGAGGGAGGAAGGGTATCAATGCAGCAAAAAATGTAAACGAAGACGAGTGATAACGAGATGGCGGCGTCAGAGATGTATAACCTCAACCTGCCGCTTCTTACTCAAACATGCAAATATCGATGCTGGTTATTAATTGACCACAGAGGAAGCAGACTGATTTTAAACGATAAGTGCTGTCTCTCAAAGAGTGTCGGTGAGGGGGAAAAAAAAGAACAAAAGATTACTTTTTCCTTTCATTTCTTTGGGTTTGGGTTTTTATAGAAACAAATTAAATTTATTCAGCAGCAACTGTGGTAACATAAACCCTACATTTGTGATAAGAAATATTTTTTATTAAAAGATAACATTGTGAATGTCAATTTTATACAAACTTTTATCATCCTTTGAGGAATATGTACCTTCAAAGCATACAGCATCCAAATGGTAAAAGTACAGGTTTTCATTTATCAATTTAACTTTTTTATTCTGCTATTGATTAACATATTTCCTATTTTACTTTTTGTGTCATCCACAAAACAAAATCAGGAAAAAAGTTACTTAAAAGACAACAAGAATGAGATACGTATTGCTAGTTTCCCTTTACTTTAACTGCTAATCTTGATAAAATTGTTTTTTGTTGCACTTGTTCAATATGGTTAATGTTTACTAGTATTTGGGGGTATTCTACCACATGACCAGCCCTGATCCAGAGTGCTGCATTGTAGCACTGGCTGCATGTTAACTTTACACTCCGGCTGCAAGCTAAACCTCTGTCCTAGTCTGAAGTTCATAGCAGCGCTAAATTAATTTTCTTTCAGCTTTGCCACATTTTTAGCCACATTCATCTGTTTATCAGCTCAAACTGCTTTTCCAAACATCACCACAGCATTATTCTGCCACCACCCTTTAAACATGACATCCCCGTGTCATGAAAAAAGATAGTTGTATCTGACCAGAGCTCTTCATTCGCATCTTTGCTTAATGCACCAGCTGCAAACGGGAATCCATGTGGCTCTCCTTACATGGTGGGTTTTTTTACTCTACCATATAAGCCAGATGTGCAGAGTACATGACTAACTGTTGATCCACCGACATATTTGTCTAGCTAAACTCTGGATCTCTGCACTTCCTGCAGAGTTATCGTGAGACTCTTGGTTGTTCCTTAGATTAATGCCCCCACAGATAGACCTTTCAGTTTAAGTGTATGATAAGATAAGATAATATAGATTTTATTGATCTTACTGTATAGTGGAGAAATTCACTCGTGACATCGGCTCAATAGTCAAAAGAAGGTGCCAAAAAGGAGGAAAAGATGCATAGGGTATGTACAGTGTGTCCACACACACACACATATATATATATGTATATATATATATGTATGTATACGTATATATATACATGTATATACATATGTATATGTATACATATCTATATATATATATATATATATATATATATATATATATATATATATATATATATATATATATATATGTATGTATACGTATATATATACATGTATATACATATGTATATGTATACATATCTATATATATATATATATATATATATGTATGTATACGTATATATATACATGTATATACATATGTATATGTATACATATCTATATATATATATATATATATATATATATATATATATATATATATATATACATATGTATACATATATACATATATACATATGTATACATATATATGTATACATATGTATATAAGAAACTAGAGAAACACCAGGGACTCAGAGGAGCAGGAGAAAACCTGGAAGGTCAGGGCATCAGTGGTACCCGTGGTCCTTGGCACTAGAGACAGTGACCCCCAAACTGGGGGGTGGTTACAGCAGATCCCTGGAAATACATCAGACATCTCAGTCCAGAAGAGTGAAGTCCTAGGAACAGCAAAGATACTGCGCAGAACCCTGAAGCTCGCAGGCCTCTGGTAGAGGACCCGAGTTATTTTTTTACATATATATTTATATTTACATATAAATAATATATTAATAATTTAAGTATTATAATTAGAAGTTCTAATTATGAATTAAATTATTATAATTTAATTCATAAATTTGACCCCAACTTTTCCCCCTGGCAAATCTGTTGTGTTCTTTGCTGTTTGTTACTGAATCTTCTCTAACAGACCTGTGTGGCCTTAACACAACATATGCATTCATGCAGATGTACTTCCACGTGGTTGGGCTTAATTGAATATTTACGTGACTACATATGCATAGCATACTTTTGAGGTTTTTATTTTAACCCCACCTTTTCCTTCATTTTACTTCTATATATCATTTTGTGTTGTTTGACAGTATACAATCCAAAAAATAAGCTGAAGATTTTAGATATGATGTGACAAAATGTGGAAATTGTTGGAGGAGTATGTGGACTAGTCATGGTCATCATCGAAATCCAGAAAAAGTCTAACAACCCATCTGTGGTTTTTGAATAGAGTGAAGTTAAAGTTTGACAAAAAAAAAAAAAAACTGCTGTGAATAGGCTTGGTCCTACACAGAGGACTGAAAACACTCCCCCTTTGTCCTTTGCCCCAGTGGAGGTCCTCACCTCCTGTACTACTTTGCTATTTTCCTCTTACTGATTGAAAAAATCTAAAAGTGTCCAGTAAAACAGGGGTCTCTGCCCCCGTAGCCTGGCATTACCAAGAGTCCTATTATCCTCAGTGATAGCTCCAAGACACACATGCACACACTAATACACACACACCAACAATGGCACATTGATCACACATCACTGCATTCTGACGTTCTGAAGACACAGACACACACACACCCACGTACACACCGTCTCAACAAAAACATTGATTTGCCCCTCTCCTTCTACAGAAAAACACTGCCAATCTTCACCAGGCTGTAATTTTATGGCACAACAAAATGAAAGGGTAATTTCAGCAGGATAGTGAGGGAGAAGCACAATCGGAGATAAAGGGACAAAGTTTGGCGTCTTAAAGGCCAGTGATGATGATAGCAGCCGTGCACCCGGAGAGAAAGGCCGTTTGACAAGGCTGACAGGCTCACGCCTCGCTACCCAGCTCAGCACAGAAAGACGGACGCTAAAACACTGCAATTTAGATAGTTTACTGCCCATTGTCAAAACACTAGTGCAATCTGTGGAGGGTTTAACAGGTTTAAAGTCACTCAGTAGGATGTCCACCGTCTTCTGCTCATTACTTTCTATTGCTGGCTTTTTTTTTCTGCTTACTTTACTATCTCCTTATTTTCCTGTAAGCATAAACTCTGACTTTAGGGCAGTTTTTAAGCTGCATTTAAAGCCTGTCCTCAGTTGTCTTGGCAATAAATTGACATTTTTTATCATTAATTTGATGCATAGACTTCCCTGCAAGCATGAGTGACTGTCTGCCCCATCACATCTAAAAACAATTCACAGCTAGCAATTTAAAGGGGTCATAGAATGATTCTATAGGGTATGTGGTGCTGGTCCTTAAGGTCTCTGAATAGGGTATGAAACATTGGTTGGGCTGAACATGGCATATTTGCTGATTTCTATGAACACTAATGCAGGCCTGGTGGTTTTCTTCCTTTTATGGTATCCTCATGAATATTTAGATGAGCTGTGCGCTGATTGGTTGGTTTACAACGAGCAAAGCTACTGATCAAAGAGGCTTTACAGCAAAAAGCACTCATTCACTGAAACATCGAAATTGTTGATATGGTAGGCTAACCAGACGTCCTTTTTTCCCCGGACATGTTCTACTTTTCATACCTAAAAAAATATCCGGGGGAGAATTTCAAAGTCGTCCGGCATTTTGGTCGACTACAGTGCAGCACGTAGTCAAAACACACCGGGCACTCCAACCGAGCAGCCAGCCCCGGGGCTGGTCCGGGAACCCCGTTGGACGGGGGCAGGGAGCCAGCAGGGGACAGAGCAACCGAACCCGACCTGGTGACGTTAGCCTGGACACCGGTGGCCCCGTGCTCCCCCCGCCTGCCTTACCGGACCCCAGCCCCCCCTCCTCTGGCTGAGGACTGGCGGCTCATGGCTCTCTGCTGAGGTCCGGTCCAGTCAGCAGCCAAGCAGTCGACACTTCATAACCCCCCCTTCCTTGGGCCAGTGAACCAGTGGGCTGGTCTGTATGTCAATATTAGGGAGTGACAAAAGTACAGGCCACAACCAAATAAGGAAACATCCCCAAGTTTACGTCAACTCAGGGCTTCGTTTGGATTCGCCTGTGTAATGGTGGAAGATTAGAATTGTGAGATTTAGAGAGAAAGGAGGTGTTGATGGGGTTTGAACTTCTCTGTCCATCCTTGTTCAGCTATGACAATGTAAACTCTGTTTTGCATTCTATGACCCCTTTAATGGGATTTTTGACATTATCTCTTCGACAATGCATCTTAATACACATTTTATAAGAGTGACATTTTATCAGTTCAGTTTCGGACACAGTTATCTATGCACCTGGTACTTCAAAATAAGATAAGGAGATTTTAATAAATCATGCAAACCATATTGTGTTATCATTGAATTCAAAATGCCATCTAATAACTCTGCCACAATGTATTTGGTGAAGAAAATAAAGAATAGATTGTCTGTTTTATTTATTAACTAATGCCTGAAATATTTGCCCAGCCATGTTTCTAAGCCAATGTTATTCACAGCCCCCTCTCCATCTTTTGTGTATTTGATGGGCTTGTTTTATCGTCAATCAAAATTTCTGGAACCTTTTCTAAAGATAAGTTGATCCCTCTCAACTTATTTTTCATTTTGCAACAAATAGTGAGACAAAACCAGTCAACATCTGAAAATAAAACAGTTTAACAAAGTTAGTGTTGCTCTGCTCTGGATCTGATCTTTGTTTAATTCCTCTGTTTCACAGTTAGGTTAAAAGATTGTGCTCTGCTTTTTTGTTTTTAGCCCACACATGACCATTTAAGTATGAAATAAACAGCATCAGCATCTTCTGAGGTTGTGTTTTCAGCACAACCAATTATGGTCGGAGTCCCATCAAAGCAGGTCCAGAAAATAGTAACTTTTCCATTAAACCATTGCTGAGTCAAAAGCATAGGAGGCAAGGGAGCCTTTGTGAGTCTGACTCAAATCCATCCCTGGATAAACTGAGGGTCCTCTTATTGACATGAAGGGACCTTTATCAAGCATAGAAGTTATTTGAATGATTTATAAAAAAAAAAAAAAAGGAAAATAAAATGAAATAAAAAGGAAAACAGATAAGTTATCACCTTAATTTGATGGTACTTTAACCAATCTTTATTTATACATTTTTATATTGTACTTTTATTGTAAATACGTCTAGAAGTTATTTAACTTTTTACCCCATTGTGTTGTGACTGTCAGTATCTATCTATCTATCTATCTATCTATCTATCTATCTATCTATCTATCTATCTATCTATCTATCTATCTATCTATCTATCTATCTATCTATCTATCTATCTATCTATCTATCTATCTATCTATCTATCTATCTATCTATCTATCTATCTATCTATCTATCTATCTATCTACAGTGTAAATAAACTGAAATGTCAATTCTGTTTGTTTGCATCTGTAGCTGTTCATAGAAATGGAACTCCGGGAAATTTCCGCTGCATCATCGTCTAACTTATAACATATTGATTGAATGTACAGAGACATGCGCTGCTCAGATGACACTGTGATGTTACCCTGTTTATTTGCATGTGAACCATGTTGCTGTGATATGATCAATCAGGACACAGGTTTATATCGCATGTGAAAAACATTCATTGGCATGTCTACTTTTATCTGAATCAGCTAGAAATCATGGTACTGCTTTACCTAAGTAACCATGACCAGACACAGCTGGATTTATCAGTTCACCCAGTGATAAAAGACAGGAAACAAAAGAGCTGCCTGAAGTTCAGGAAGTAGTGGAGATTTGCATAGAGTCCTTTCCAGGTCATGACTGGATTCAGGTCAATCATAATGAAATAGCAAACAGAACATGAGGGTGGGTTTATGCTGATCCAGAATCTGCTCAAACTCATCATGTTATTCAGACTGGGGCAAAATTACTTAATAAATGTGATGAGGAAGCGGGAAGCATGCTGGGAAGTAAAGGACTTTCAGAAATGTGTTTTGTAGTAAAAACAACTACATGAGCAGCTGAGCCTCTGGCCTAATTATTAATAGCAATAATACTTTGATGGTGCTCAGCAAGAAACTGACACACTTCTTCATTTCAAAGGGCTTTTATTCTGAAAAAGATCATTTTGTGTTAATTACATTTAGGACTCATTTATCACAGTTTGGGGATGTAAACCTTTTTTGAGTATTCAGACTTATTAATCATTCTATTTTACTCAGATTTCCATTCGGATGGATGGATGGATGGATGGATGGATGGATGGATGGATGGATGGATGGATGGATGGATGGATGGATGGATGGATGGATGGATGGATGGATGGATGGATGGACGGAGCAGACATTTGTAGGAGGGGTGGTCCCAGTTTGGAGGTTATAACCTTGAGTATTGATCAGGCTTTGTTATTTCCATGGTGACTTGGGGCCCCTTCTCTCTAACCTGCTGGAGTACATTAGACCTGAGATCCATAACTCCTGTTTGTTCTCTCTTTTACTGCACCCCCCCACCACCACCACCAACCCCTTCCTACCCCCTCTCTCTCTTTCCCTGTCTCAAACACACAAATAATGTGACACATCTACACAAAAGGTGCAAACACACTCATCAATACACACGTCTTCACACACACACACCCCTGCACACAGCTGCTCATCCAAGCACAGGAAGAAACTGAATTAAACCTTAAAAAACAATCTGAGCCTGCAGAGAGGACAATTCATCATGATCTCTGTGTGTCAGAAGTATGTGTGTCAGCTGGACTGGGGTGTGTGTGTGTGATGGGGGGGCTGAGTTTGGTGGGATTTGGAGTTGCTGGAAGGGGTTAACTGTGGCCGTACAGTCAGTGACTAGGAGTCCTCGTAGTGCTCACCACAAAGTGCTGGTCTTTAAACACTCATCCTCATTCCAGCCAAGGTCAGCATGAGTGTAAATGAAGCTAGATCTATGCCCAGCAAGGAAGAGAAGGAGGGCGAAGGAAATGAGAGCTGGATAGAAGAGCCAAATCATGGAAATGTAGATGATATTATGTCATTCACCTTTAATATTTCTAATGTCATTTCAGGCAGACCTGCATTTATTATTCATTTTCTCAACCATCCACTTCCCTGAAGTGCCATTAAGAGATGTACAGTTCTGTCACATCCCCTCGCTCTCTTTATTCCCCCTTTTTATCTCTGTTGCGTGATCCATCCTTTTTGTTTGCACTCCTCCTGGAGGCGATTGTAGCAGACCAGGAGCTCTGCAGTTTGTCCCATAGGCTGTTGCAGGGGCCCGCAGAGCAGAGGGAGCCGCCTCGTTGTGAGGAAATTATTTTCTCTGTGCTGAGGAGGACACTCCAAATCATCTTCAGCAATCTCAGTAATGGCCCTGAGACGCTGCTGCCTTTGTCCTGTAATGGTGACAGATGACTGGCTGTGCAGGAGGGAGCCGTCCAGACGCCCGTTGAAGGGGCGAATAAGCCTCTGCGCGCGTACACACACAAACACTTGCATAAAGCGCCCGGACTGCAGCTGTGATTGCAGGTAATTGTCTCTTCTCGGACTGTGGTGTTAGTGGTTATCCTTAATGATCACTCTTAAAGAGAACTTCTAACTATCTGTCCTTTCAAAGGAAAGATGATTCCACTTTAGCGAGTCTCGTCTGGAACTCAGCATCGTTTCTGCCACCTCCTTAAAACCTAAGAGCTGTTATGTGCTAAAACGTTTATTGGCAGTGCATTAAAAATGTTGACATAAGATTTTGACATCTCCTTGCCATGTGGCTGACTTTAGACACATGAGTTAACACAAATATGCATAACATACTCTCAGCTTTAAGTATAGTATATTACATTGTTGATATTTATTGATAGGACAAAAGGTTCAAGGGCTTTAGGGTGAATCAAAATGATCCAACTTGGATTTCACAATAAAAGCATATCAGATTGGTTTTAGGACCTACTTTGTACAAACCTTCTATTGCAGGTGTCCCCCCAAAGTTAGGGTCAAGCTAGGATATACATTCTGAGTCTCATAAACTGGAAAAAAATATACATATAATAAATAAATATTTAGTTTTTTTTTTCTAATGTTGTTTTTTTTGCGTGTGTGTGTATGTTTATTTTCCCAACCGATTATGAAGAATTTCTCAATCTAAACTTAGCAAACTACTTAGTGGCATCTTAGGACATATTAATAGGAAAATAATTGTAGATCCTTTATTCTTCTTTATTACAGAAATTCAGGAGTACCAGTGAAAATGTGAAATGAAAATGGAAGCGTGCAGATAAGCACGAAAGTAATAACAGTAACTGGAAATTTACGCTTTAAAACTACTTATACTATTCTGAAGAATAGTACTTTAATATACCGTACTTTTGTGTGCAAAATGTTTATTTATATTTTTGCTTTAAAAAAAACTTGACTGTTTCAAATGCTTTATGTAGTAGGTTTTCTTTCTCTGTCCCACCAACAGTAGTTATCCTAGGACAGGATTAGTCCTCCTGCTGTGCTTATCATCCTCCTTTCTCTGTGCAGATAAAATATTACTGATGCAAGCACTGCACTCCATCAGATCTTAGTTTCCTCACCAGGCAGAGTCTACTCTCCCCCTTCATGTGATGAGCGTCATTGTTTTTAATCCGGTGCAGTTTAATGTTATGCTAAACAACCTTATCCCAATAAGATTTCCCTGGATGCTGACTGGAGTCAGCGAGGTGTGGCTGTTCCTATGGAGTTCCACCACCAGCTCCTTTAAATTCCCTGCAATGATCATGGCTGGTTCTGCTGGCTACACTCTGCACCACTCTATCCACTGTCTGCACTCAGTGCTGTCCTCATGATTCTTCTGAAAACCTCTGCAGGCGTTAACCTGGGGAGTTGATGGATAAATGTAGAGGATGAATAGGAGCTGTGCCACCTCAATTTCCTACAGAATCCCCTCGCCGCTGACCAGTCTGTCAGACACACAACCTCATGTTTTCATTTACTCTGGACACCTAGAGAGGTAATCCAGTATCTACTGGGACAGATTAATACTGGTGGTCCACTCCTGACTGCTTCAGCTTATCCCTCAGAAGTCCTGGATGCTGTTAGAAATTCCTGAAGTGAAATAAAAATCAACAAGATTTTCCAGGCTATTCCATGTGCTTCAGAGCTCAGTGCAGCAGTTAGTTGTTGGCAACATCTGCCAGGCTTGTAGGCAACCAGCTGCCTTCTTTACTTTAATATTTTGCAGCTCATTCCTTACATAAAGTGATCAGGACCTGAGTGATCTGGATACAAGCTCTCTGAATTTTAAAGATTTAAATAATACTGTTTGTTTTTTGATCATAATAATGAGGGCAGCCTATATTCATTTCTTAAATATAAAGTTTTTGTTGTTTGTGAGTCTTATATTCTACTGTTAGATGGTTTATTATCTTTTTCATTCATTCACTTTTAAGAATTCCTTATGTCTTTAGTCTTGATTCACAGTTTTTAGACAGGAAATAAGGAAAAGCAGCAGAGAAAGTGGAGTACAGACCTGTGAGCTCCCACTGGCTGTGTAAAGGATTAAACGTTTTAGTATACAGGGTGTCACCAGCCCATATGGTATCTTAGTTATCAATCAGTTCCAATCTTAAGAACTGCATATAAACTTTTTTTTCTGTGAATATGTATTTCAAAAAAAAAAAAATTCAGGTGGGTTTTCCTAAATTATGGGACTGCATTAAAATCATTGGAAGACTGATTGGTTTATTTAAAAAAAAATCTTTTTAAACGTTAAATTTATCAGGATATTTAATGCAGTTTGAACCTCTTCATTCAGTTGACTTATAAATATACTTATATATTCAACCAATAGTTTAGGTTGTATGAGTTGAAAACTGAAAAGCTCAGATTTTATATATTCATAAACAATTTATTTTTTTACATCAAGATTGTACGAAACCATTAAGTTTTTTTTATTATTATTTTAAACACAAAACTTGCTATCTTTAGACAATAAGTCTAAAGCAGAGAAACCTCTACAACCTGCAGGACAGCGGCCCTCGAGGTCCAACTTTGGGGACGCCTGCACTTGAAGGTCACTCACATAAAATGGACAGACGATCAAATACAGCCTAAGAAATAGGAGAAAAATGGGAAGAACAAATATGCCCACATTGCTTAAAAACTAAAAGGAGCAGAGAAATCAACGGAAGTTTAAAAGCTCAAATATAAATGGATAATAGCAAATAAATGATAAACATCTAACACACAATAATATGATTCGCTCTCTATTCGCCCAAGTTAAATGTAAGTGAAGGAAATTGGTTTGATATCAACTTTTACTTGTCCTCATTTTTATACAGCTTTCTTTAGTAGTGCATTTGATTGTTCTACTTATATTTGAAATGCAACTATCCACAATGACAAACAAAATGGGAACTAAGGTTTCCATTTCTGAATTAAAGCATTTGAAGGAGAACATTTTAAAATATGAATCGGTTTCATACATAGGAGAAAAGCAAGATTTAACCCCCCTCAGACTTCTGACCTCCTAAAGGTTGAAAATTATAACTGTTTGTGGGGGTATGAAACACATTATTCCAGGTTACCCAAATAACATTAACTGAACTAAAAACAAGTGCTTACAAATTCTACATTATAATCTCATATTGACCTCCATAAAGTCAAACAGTATTGGAGACACAGAGGGCAATAGTGGTGTAGGAGGCAAGAAGTTGTCCTGTAACCAGAGGGTTGTTTATTCAAATTCCAGCTGCATCCATCTTAGCTGTTGTGTGCATGAGCAAGATACCTGCACTGCAAACCGATGGTGGTCAGAGGGCCCGGTGGCCCCTGCGTATGGCTGCCTGTCTTCTGCCAGTGTGTCCCAGGGCAGCTGTGGCTACACAACGGCTTGCCATCATCAGTGTGTCAGTGTTTAAATGACTGAATGTAGTGTGAAGCCCTTTGGTGTCTCCTTACAATAAAAGCACCTATACAAGTACAGGCCATTTATCAGTCAGTTAATTTAGACCAAATGTGTAAATGACTTTTAAATGAATTCCCGGTTTTGTGTTCTCTTAAGCATCTTCATTACATTCTGCTGTGTCTCTGAGGGTGATCACTTTTGTTTCTGGCATTTTAAGGCTAAAAGTGTAGCTAATTATTGTTAACGACTGTGTTCTATTGCCCCTTTCTAGCTGAAGCATGAGATTTGTTGCCTGTTTTGGCAAATGGTTGAAGTTGGGCTCCTTTGCAATGAATAAGCTTAAACAACTCTCTGAATGAGATGCCAACTTCAGTGCAGGGAATTTATGAGAAATCTTTAGTCAGCTTTTTAAAGTTAATCAAGCCATTTGATTTTTAACAGTATTTCCTAAAGCTACAATTCTTTTCATTTAATAAGAAATGTGGCCTATTCACTCAAAGCCAAACCAATTTTATTCATTTTGGGGGGTGTTTAGCCTCTGCGTAGCAATACTATCAGGATATTATATTGTATGTGTCAAAGAAATTCTGTTGACTGGTTAAAGGTGCACAGTGTTTCATTTTAATATCTTCTTTGTGTTGTTTTGGGTTTTTGTTTTTTTATCATTAGGCATTGATTTATGTTATTTGTTACTTTCAAAGCAAATATATCATCAACACCCCACAAAATATCTGTTAAAATAAAGCAAAAAACATGTTTGCAGTTTTAACTCATTTTATAAGATCAGGCAGTCAAAATCAAGCCATTTTATGCATATTTTAATACTTCCGGAATAATCTTTTTATGTTTTATTCCTTTTTTGTCATCTTATTTTCTGAACAATTATTTTATGAAATGGAGTTTCATTAAAAAGAGGTGTGTATTTTATGGGAAGTAGCAACCCTTCCTACAGTTCTTAGGGAAAATGTCAAAATAAATGCATGGTGTAATTCAACCAAGGCAGCGCAGCACCATTATAGTTTGAATGTCGTGGTGTTGAGAGGCCAACCATTATCTCCCTCACCAAGATATGATCAGAAAGCTTTTGATCATCAAGGTCAAGAACATGAATAAGATGGATTTGCGTGTCCTAAAGTTCGACTTTTAGCCAAACAAGTCTAGAACACATGTCAGCGGCAGAATCAATGGCTGCAAATGGAGAAAGCCTGTTGTCTTGTTTTAAGCCTGGTAAAGAAGAGGTGTGAGATGTTCAGCTGCAGTCCCAATGGTCTGAGGTGTTTCCTTTACTTTAACTTGCTTAACAGTGAGGATATTCCTCCTCTGTCAAGTGTAGCAGTGATCCACTTAAAGTTTTCATTCAGACAGGATAGTGGCCTCAGGGAGTTGAAATGCTAATGCCTGTATTTGACCTATTGAATCTCTATGTGTTGCCTTTGTTTTTCTTACTACTGTCCAGCTAACTGAGCTCACAGTTGCTTTTAGATGTTATTTTCAAATGTTTTAGCTGCAGATTCACATAGATTTTTAATAGATTCCCTTTCTGTTATACGTGCTTTCCCTATGCATGTAGGGTGTTTTCTCCTTTGAGCTCTGGTTTCTCCTCATAGTCTCAAAACATGTCCATAAGGTTTATTTGATCCTTGAGGGTAGGCTTTAATTTAAGGAAATACAGACAGGGATCAGGATGTTTTGGTCATTCTCATGTGGGTCCAAATGTGCATTAATTTGAGTTTGTTTTCTTGCACCCTTTGATACTCAGTCATGGTGGATTCTATGATGTTGAGTTTGACAGCTCCTGCTGCAGTAAGTCATCCAGAATTCATGACACTTCTTGCTCTATACTTAATTGATTGAAAGGGCTCTTTTCCCATAATGTTCTATTTGATTTGCAAAACTGTTCTAATGTCTGAATAGTTCTACTTCAGTGTTTCATCTTCTAGAAAACAGTTATTCCAGAAGACATTGTTTTTGTCTTCTGGATCTTTAATAGAAAACTTTAGTTTTTTAAATGAAAGTTCCATTTGAGGTGCTTTTGCATTCTTTAGTCCTATTTCGAGGTGAGTGGAAAGCAAGACCAACTTATGGTGATAGTTGTCATCCCTTTCTATACTATATTCACCTCAGTTATATGTCTAATTTCAAACCCCTTTCCAAAGGCCTCAGGCAGCTCCCACAATTGTATCATTGGGTTTATTTTCACCCAGCTGTCAGGAGATCTAAACCATAGCCTTGATGTACAAGAGGTTTAAATCCATAAAAACATTTACATACTCTAAAGCATGCAAAAAAAACTGATCTATTAACCAGGAACAGCCTATTTTGCGTCTGTGACATTAGCAAAAATCAGGCACTATCTATTTAGCATGTTTGTCTTCATAAATAAGCAGAACATATGCTGATCTTCAGAATGTGCAAAATATTGAGGTAGATATTCAAATTCCTACAACTTGCAAAGCGCAGGTAAATGTTTCTGCATTAATGTTGAGCATGATTGAAATCACATATAAACTTGCATGTAAAATGGTCTATGGTTATTGCCGTGAGAAAAAGATAGTGGCACAATAATGCAAGAAAGCAAGAGAGAGAATCTGCCTTGCATGTGTTATTGTCATTTATTGTTTCAATCACATATTGTCAGATGCTATCTTGTGGCAAGTACTCAGGGCAGCACTGCCTTTTCGTGGGTCTGGATAAATAGTTCAAGTATCCAATTGCTACCATTAAAGTTTTAATCATGATCCTTATAAGTGAAAAAATTGCTTACATAAAAAAAACTAATAGATTATGTAGCCAGCACAGATTAATATTTTTTTTCTTTCTCTTTTATAAATTCAGTACTGCAATATCATCTTTAATAACAACAAAAGAAAAAAATAAAATTCTCTGTTCATTAAAAAAATGGGTTGGACTTGAATCACACAAGGATTGCATCACCACTCCAGAGTAGTGTACTTGTAGGCTTTAAATAAAACAATTAACCAGTAAAGTTGTTATTTGGACCTTTATATACACTCACCGGCCACTTTATTAGGTACCCCATGCTAGTAACGGGTTGGACCCCCTTTTGCCTTTAGAACTGCCTCAATTCTTCGTGGCATAGATTCAACAAGGTGCTGGAAGCATTCCTCAGGGAGTTTGGTCCATATTGACATGATGGCATCACACAGTTGCCGCAGATTTGTCGGCTGCACATCCATGATGCGAATCTCCCGTTCCACCACATCCCAAAGATGCTCTATTGGATTGAGATCTGGTGACTGTGGAGGCCATTTGAGTACACTGAACTCATTGTCATGTTCAAGAAACCAGTCTGAGATGATTCCAGCTTTATGACATGGCGCATTATCCTGTTGAAAGTAGCCATCAGAAGTTGGGTACATTGTGATCATAAACGGATGGACATGGTCAGCAACAATACTCAAGTAGGCTGTGGCGTTGCAACGATGCTCAATTGGTACCAAGGGGCCCAAAGAGTGCCAAGAAAATATTCCCCACACCATGACACCACCACCACCAGCCTGAACCGTTGATACAAGGCAGGATGGATCCATGCTTTCATGTTGTAGATGCCAAATTCTGACCCTACCATCCGAATGTCGCAGCAGAAATCGAGACTCATCAGACCAGGCAACGTTTTTCCAATCTTCTATTGTCCAATTTCGATGAGCTTGTGCAAATTGTAGCCTCAGTTTCCTGTTCTTAGCTGAAAGGAGTGGCACCCGGTGTGGTCTTCTGCTGCTGTAGCCCATCTGCCTCAAAGTTCGACGTACTGTGCATTCAGAGATGCTCTTCTGCCCACCTTGGTTGTAACGGGTGGTTATTTGAGTCACTGTTGCCCTTCTATCAGCTCGAACCAGTCTGGCCATTCTCCTCTGACCTCTGGCATCCACAAGGCATTTCCGCCCACAGAACTGCCGCTCACTGGATGTTTTTTCTTTTTCGGACCATTCTCTGTAAACCCTAGAGATGGTTGTGCGTGAAAATCCCAGTAGATCAGCAGTTTCTGAAATACTCAGTCCAGCCCTTCTGGCACCAACAATCATACCACGTTCAAAATCACTCAAATCACCTTTCTTCCCCATACTGATGCTCGGTTTGAACTGCAGGAGATTGTCTTGACCATGTCTACATGCCTAAATGCACTGAGTTGCCGCCATGTGATTGGCTTCTTAGAAATTAAGTGTTAACGAGCAGTTGGACAGGTGTACCTGATAAAGTGGCCGGTGAGTGTATGTTGATTAACTGTGTGAACAAAATGTACTTTTACATAAAAGTCCGGGGACGACACAGTTGTTAATGCAACCGGATAAACTTTGCTTTTCATCAGCTGACTTCCTGCTTAAACAACTCACTCTGTTCTAGACTGATGTCGAGGCAAGTGGGAAAAACCATAACAGCTGCATATTTCAGAGGAGCAGCAGCCGCCGTTGCATTTGTTGCATTCAAAATAACACTGCAGCACACTTGGCGGTGCAATGCTGACTGAGTAGAGTTGGTGGGATCAGCCTCCAAGGCTCAGCCATGGTGCAGAACCTGTGCATGTGCAGAGCACTGGGCTCTTCCACATTCAGTGCAGCAGAGTTACTGCATGTACAATGTCTTGTTTGCATGAGTAATTAACCACTCCACTATTCGGATCTTAGGAGATTAGTGCTTTATTGTCTTTAGGTTATAGAGGTAACACTGCTTTCAAACTGTTGATTAATTGTTCCCATCATGTATTACTGACATGTATCACCTGACTTTATTTTTTGCAATTTTACCAAGCAATAAGTACAAAGCTGACTTAATTTCTGCTTAAACAAAAACTTATTTTGTTATTACATCGTACAGATAATTGGGCATTCTATGGATTGTTTTGGTTTAGAAACATTTGTCTTTGGAAACTGACAAAAAATGTTTTGTGTTATGATTAAAAGTTTCCTCTCCAAATGTTAAAATATGAATGAACCCAAAGCATTATTTTTCTTTATGTATGTCATCTTAACAAAAAGTCAGGACTTTCGCCATTGATCTTTCATTACACAACTATAGAATCCTATTAGTGCATGTCACCTTTAAGAATCAATAAGCAGAGGATGTGGTCAATGGCCGCTCTCTCATTAGGAGATACGCAGCAGCAAGCCTCAGGGCAGATCAAAGGGGTTGGTCTGAATATTGCCTTCAGGAATAGCCCATTTTTTACTCAAACATTTGCAATTGCCAGATCTCACTGCGTGAGATGAATACATAACAAACTGTCTCGGGCTTTACATGCAGATTTGTGACTGCCGCTCTGCTGGTTTATTCATCTTAGCCTCTCAAATAGACTTAGACAAAATGGAAAGGAACAACTGATCCTTTTTTTTTTATGTAAATGATATATTGTGGTTACAATTTAAAAATTTAAAGTGCTCTGTTATAGTTTGTGGGGTTAGCATTTCATATATATATATATATATATATATATATATATATATTCTATATATATCTCCCAGTGGATTGGGATAAGAGATAGGGTCTAGAAGAAGAGGCACAAGGACTTAAAGCAGCAGAAAGGATGAATTTGATGGTCTGGGCTAAATGAATATCAATGACCATATCAATGATTTTTTTTTTTCGCACCATGTTTTTTTCTCCCACACTGTTTACATTTGATCACTTCTCCACTGTATGGAATGGAAATGTTCATTTACTGTCTGAAAAGTTGTACTAAAATAAATTTCGTTTTGTATACACTCTGTGTATACAAAATCACAATAAATGTTGTCTAAGTCTAAACATTCAAACTTCAAATATCTCTTTGCTAACTCCGCCATAGATTTGTATTAATCTGAAAAAAAAAATCTTGCTCTTTGACTATTTTATTGCATTGTTGCATATAAAAAAACCTTTCAGAATTGTCCACTGGCAGATAGATCTATTATGAGCACACTTTCTACGCTACCTAAATATATCAGCTTGTGCAGGTTGTGCAAGGTGATGGGCACCGAATAACAACTGTTTTAAAGGTTTTACATGAAAGTCAGAGGCCTGCATGACTGAATCACTCCATTTAGAATTATTTAAAGCAATCTATTATGTATTTTTGGAGGTTTTTTATGCATCTATAAGTGGGACCTGAAATAGTCAGTGAAATTAAATAAATGGTAGAAGGCAATAAAAAAAATCTATGAAAATGTTAACGAATTACATGAATGTAAGATTGTTGTTAAAAAAGTCCTAAAAACTATTCACAAGTATTACCTAACCCTTCTCAAGATCCCTCACTCCTAAATAAAGTGTGTTTTTATTTGGTAACTTTAACACTTTAAAATGCTGGGCGATAAAAAAGGTAGAAAAATATGTTAGTCTAAGTGTTGCTTAATCCTTCCTGGAAAACTGAGCACTGCAAAATCCTTCTCAGGAGGACACTTACTATAGAACCATCTGGATTAACTGCACTTACAGTATGTTGTCTTTGTGTGTGTGTCTGTGTGTGTGTGGTGGAGCATGTGTAAGGTAGTGGAAAGTGGTCGGGGGCCAAATTGCTTTATCGTTTTTGGATGAATTGAATAAAGTCATATCTGGCTTTTTGGAATGTTACCATAGAGTTCAGGAAAATTGGTTAGTGGAGCAATCTCATTGAAATTTCCAAGATCCTGTTACACACTCACCATGCACTCAGTGTAGACTGCTATGGTAAACCATATCGGCTAGGATTTAAGGACAAACGCACTCACTCAAAGTCATACTGATATTTTTTTAAATGTCATCTAAGATTTAATTGTAAAGAGCTGTTCTGAGCAATTTTATAGTCAGAAAGATTGTAATGCAACTGAAACACTAAATCAACCATTTGAAAAGGGATCCAGTTGTCCAGTAATTTTGTATGCAAAGGAAAAGCTGGAATATATATTTATAAATAAATGTAACCAAATTAGAAAGGAAAGTTATTTAATTATATGAATAGGAAAATAAAGTAAAATTTTTACCTATACTTATTATATCTCAAAATCTTTTAATATTCCTCTTGAAATAATTGCAAATATATCCTTTTTATTTTTATGGAGCAGAAAGAAGATTCAAAGTGTGTCGAAAAACGTTCTTGGAAACAGAGACACCAAGTGCACTTATATAATGGTTATAAGTAAGCAGATCAGTAGGTTTACTTCTGTCAACACTTGGCTATTTGTATGTGTTTGGCAGAAACAATAAATAAAGTTACATGGAGTATTTTTTATGGCAAAAAAAAAAAATTTCCAGAGGAAATTTATCTAACTATTACTGTAAATACAATTACATAAACTCTCTACGTACATATGCAGTCTTGTTCTGTTCAAAAACTAACCGACATTTACCAACTCTTGTTGCTACAGTAGAAGAGTCTAGAATGTGTTTTATGGTAAATTGCCTGGACTTTTGGCACAGCGTTTACAACTAAGACAGTAGAGCACATCAGTCCAGTCCTGAAGTCCTTCCACTGGCTCCCTGTAGCTCAGAGAATAGAATTTAAAGTCCATCTGTTAATCTAGAAATCACTGAATAGATCAGCACCTCGATCCATAACAGATTTGATGTCAGTGTATCAACCTCCCAGACCAGTCAGGTTTTCCAGTTCCAGTCTACTCTATCCACCCAGAACTAGAACCAAACCTGAAAAAGCAGCATTAAGTTTGTATATGCTCCACTGATCTGAAAAAACCCCCCAGAAAACTGGAAAAGTGATGAAAACCTGAGTTATTTAAGTCAAAATTAAAAGCCCATTTCTTTAGAGCTACTTTTGACAGTTGAAGTTAAACTGTTAACTGAGGTTTCATTATTTTAGGGTTGTGATCCAACTGTTTTACAAATGTTTGTGCTTTTATTCTACTCCACTACTATTTTATTATGTAATTCAACTAAAGCACTTTTGAATTGTCCATGTACTGAATTGTGCAATACAAATAAAATTGCCATGCCTTGCTTTAGAAGTCAGAGAAATACAAAGCGCTTCAGAGTTCGTTCAGTTACTCATCGTTGCCACAGCTTCCCTGAGGCTCACTGACAGAAGCAAGGCCGCCATAGGCAGGTACTACCAGGACCTCTGACCACCATCAGTAAGCAAGGCAGGTGGAGTGTCCACCCCAACGACTGAAAGAGACGGAGCTAGTGTTCTAACTGCCAACCCTCCATTTGGAGGACAAACCTCTGCATCCAGCACTGCCTAGGATGCAAATCTCTTTTCTTATGTATCTAATTCTCAATATTTTTTTGATATGTTCTTAGGTGTGTGAGTGAGGTGCATGTTTGCAGGGTGGAGGAATTTGATAAATGACACCAAAGTAAAATAAACTGGTGTTCAGATGGCTTCAGCCTTGTAAAGATGTGACAAATGACGAAGCACAGAGTATTGATTCTAATCTCTCTGGTGCAGTGTTTCAATCTGAAGGCTGAACACACACACACCTTTGCACATTATACACATGAGTTTTCTGTCAAATCCAGAAGGAAGGCAGCACAAGGACTGTGCTCATCCAGTTAATCCATATATAATATGTGTAATTTATGTGTAGGGATTATTTAACCAATGCATGCAGAAAAGTAACACTAATATGGAATACAGAGCATGCACATATACTCTACATAATAGCAGCATAGGTATTGACCTGTAAAATTGGTCAGTTGTGCATCGAAAGCGCTGTTCCCTGTGTCTGGTGGTTCCAACCGATAATAGTCAGCATTCAGAAACCAGCGGGGCTCCCTGGCCACCTGCATTAAGTCTCATCTCAATGTGATTTAAACCAGCTGTGTTTCAAAATGCTGTCACAAGCATTCAGTCACCTGGTTTATATTTATCTGTGGGGGTGTGTTTGTTGTGGGGGTGTGGAGGGGGGTGTTTGGTAGAGAAAGTGGCAGGGTGTTTATCGGGATGCATGGGTCATAGAATTCAAACCTAGTTTACATTGTCATAGATGAACAACGATAGTTCAGTGGCTGAAGTGGACATACAGAGAAGTTCAAATCCCATCGACACCTCCTTTTACTGTACGTACCGGTGTCCAGGCTACAGTCACTGGTTCGGGTTCTGTTGCTCTGTGCCCCGCTGGTTCCCTTCCCCCGTCCACCAGGGTTCCCGGAGCAGCTCTTTAGCTGACGGCTCGGTTTGAGTGCCCGCTGTGTTTCCACTATGTGCTGCACTGTAGTCGACCAAAATCCCGGACGATTTTGAAATTCCCTCTGGACATTTTTTTAGGTATGAAAAGTAGGACATTTCTGGGACAAAGAAGACGTCTGGTCCCCCTACCATATCAACAATTTGATGTTTCAGTGAGTGAGTGCTTGTTGCTATGATGCGGATTTGATCAGCAGCTTAGCTCATTGTAAACCAACCAATCAGCGCACAGCTCATCTAAATATTCTTGAGCATACCATAAAAGGGAAGAAAACTCTCGTTTCATTCTAGAGCTTTTTACCAGGCTTGCATTAGGGCTCATAGAACAGAAAATATGCCATTTTCAGCCCAACCAGTGTTACACACCCTATTCAGAGACCTTAAGGACCAGCACCACATACAGAGGCGTGCACAGACATTTTGGGGGGCAGGTGCTCAGGAGGGGGGGAGGGCACTTTTTAGCACATGTGGAACACTTAATTATATAAAAAAAATACACGCATGTTGAAAAAAATTTGACTTTTATTTGTAACATTCTCTAAAAGTGAGTTTTCAATGGAAAAAAGTCACACCACCAACAGAACAGACTAAATGATCAAGTCTGTTACAATAACAGACTTGATCATCTTTCTTCTTCTTTCATCTGGCTCATCTCCCTGTTCTCCCTCATCCTGGTCTTTTTCTGTCTCTGTGTCTTCCCTGAACTCTTCCTCATCTCCTGTCCTGTAAGATGTTGATGGTATAGAGCTTCCCTGCTGTGACTGGCTACAATATAATAATAATAACCATCATGACAATAATAATGATAATAATAATAATAATAACAATAATAATAATAATAATAATAGCTTTAACAAATATGCCACATTAGTTTAAATAATGGGCTATTAGGGCAACATGACTGGAAGTCTTGTCACGTGGATATGACTTATGGTAGCCTACAAAATAATAACTATTTTAATACCTGCTGATTTTGTACAAACCACTTAAAAAAAATGTGAACAGCTTTTAAGATTTTTCACTACGATTAACCCTCCTTTCTTGCTATTGTGCTGCAATTACTAAATCAATATACAATTAAGACAATGAAGAGACCAAAATGTGTTAATTTATGTTGTCTAACAAAACCTATACAACAGAAAACGTTTGTCTTAACACATAGATTTGCAATTGCAAACTCTACCGAAATTATCTGTAGCCTATGTGGTCGTCCTCACATTATCTGTCATTGACTTGGGCTACAGTGTAAAACTTTATCTAGTTTAACTAGTTTATCAGGTGACCAGTCGGCAAAAATGCTTGTTTGGTGCTGCTGAATGAGACATTTTAATGCACAACAAAATGATTTTGCTTGATCTGTATATTACCTGGCTAATGGGGCACGGAAGAAGCAGCCTGTCAGCGACCGTTCCTGCTATCTGAAGATGCTTACTGAACTGCTATGATGCTGCGCATCTGGCATGCCCTGCAGGCGACCGCGCTAGGTCACGTGACAAATGAAGAGAGAGAGAGAGAGAGAGAGAGAGGGTCGTTTGTGCGCAAGGACGTGGCTCATTTCGGGGCATTGTTTCAGTCGTTTTTAATGGCTCAGGTTTTCAAAAGATCATTTCAAAACCGACCTCAGTAAAATCTTAATAATATTAATAATAATAATAAAAAAACGAGTTTCAAAAGGGCATTTTCTTTGATAAAGGGCAAACTTCCTAGTGCTTTAGCACCACCTAGTGTCTATGTATGCACGCCCCTGACCACATACCCTATATAATCATTCTATGACCCCTTTAAAGACAAACAAACAGGGACCCTGTGGAAGTGTGGAAGAGGTGGAAAAGATCAGAAGAAACAAGAAGAGAGGGGAGCAAACATGATATACAGAATTATTATTCATCATTAAAGTCATTATTACTATAAGCTTCACTGGATTCTATTAGTCCTGCGTGAGGAAAAGCATCCCCACAGCATGATGCTTCCATCACCATCTGTCATTGCAGGGATGGTGCAGTCAGGGTTATTTTTTTAATGCACTGTTTTCTGTGAGAACCAAAATATAAAGTATTGCTAAAATTGTGAAATTCACCTGAGCTATGGATATTTGCAGCTCCTCGACAACCTTGGGCCATATGGCAGCTTCTGGATTATTGCACACTTTAATCAGCCTGTCAGTTTAGCAAGAGGTCCTTGTCTTGTTGTTTTTTTTTCTCCAATTTTCTAAGTCAAACCTCTGAGCTCTTCTGAGAACCGCTCGATTTCTCCTGAGGTGAAATTACATGCTACTGGGGCCAGTCTAGTTTTCTTTAGAAGCCAGTTTGTGGCGCTGCCTGCATTTTGGCAAATCAAACTAAAGTAAGCTGAATGCAAATCATTATACATTTTCTCATTCATTTTATAATGTATTAATTTCCCTCAAACTAGAAATACGAATATAAACTCAAACCCAACTAATACACAGAAAAAATTATGGAGTTTTGTTTTTTTTGTTTCTTTTTTTATGCCAGATCACTGTTCTATAGCTGCTATTACCTACACAACATGTTCTTTTTGTGGTAAGTGTGGGATTTCACTCTAACATTCTGGTTCACATTAATTATTTAACCAACAGTGTCTTGATAAACCTCCTTTTAGCAACCTTCCTGCCACAAAGTGTCCCAAGACACCTAATAACACAGCAGATTCTCAGTGTACAGGTCAAATGAATTCATCATTAAAAAAAAGCAGTTAACAAATATGAAAAAGTCTCACCCAGAACTTAAATTTGAACTCTAGTGAGTCTAAAATACATCCTTGTATTATATACACCCTCTATTCCTGGTCACTTATTCAATTTTAAGAGGCCAGTTGTAAAATTTGCTAACTATATGCAGGGTTATTGGTGCTTTTTCATTTGCTGGATTGTTTTAACCAAAGTATTCATATATTAGTCTTTGGACCACAGTCTGCTCAGTTCATTTAGATTTTGAATCTTTTTTTCACAATCGGGTGTGAAACACCTTTTTATTTCATGTATTTCAAGCATTTCTCTATTTTTCTGCAACCACATAATTTATATTGAATTTCAGCCAACAATGCATTGATGAGGGGTGGTTTTAAAGAATGATGGTGTGAACAAGTTAATAGAACAAAAAGATTGTTTTTCTTTGTTGTTGTTGTTTATAAAACTAGCATATGAAACACTTTGCTGCAGATACAAGCAGGAGAATGTTAAGTGAAGGTATTTCCTCTGGCAAACACAAATGCTAATTGTGAATGCATCTTGGATTTGTGTTTAGGATTCAATGAGGAAAACAAAACAGGGAGCGCTGTGCTTCCAACAGTCTACTTATCACTGTATGCTGGTTTCTTTTTATCAGCTAGTCAGTTTTCTTATACTACAAACATCCAGGTTGATAATCTGCTTATACACCGTTGGACAGTCAATGTGCTGAAAATAGGCTTTGTTCTCAAACAGTTTTGTCTATTTTATAGAGTTGAAACCACAAAACTTCCTTGGAAACAGCATCAGCTGCAATATTTTAATGTAAAATGTAAAACTGTTCTTGCATAGTATTTTCCTTCCAAATACCCCAAAATATAAATACTCATGCAAGGTATCATGAACTAAAAGGAATCTTGAGATGGATTTAAATATCAAACAAATAATTGAAAACATTCTTGTAAATTATCTACAAAATAAATTTTAATAAATATAAAAATAAAAAATACCATGTTTACGTTTCTTTATCAGTCTTTTTAAAACAGAATACGCAAAACTAGCTTTTAGAGGATAAACTCAAATTCAAATACAATTTTTGTATTTACTTGTTAATAAATGAAATTTAAACTTATTAAACGATACAAGTTTTAGTAATAACTTTATTTGGATAGTGTTTATTCACTACAAATGTTATCTCAAGGTTAAAACCAAATATTAATAATGACATTACTGATAAAAGTAAGAAGTGATAGCAGCTCTTATGCTGAAGTAAAAGGGAACTACTCTTATTTTGGGGGAGTGCAATTCTGATTGTCTCCTTTTTCAATTAAAATTATGTGTTTAGTAAGAGAAGAATAAAGCATAGTCAAGACATAATATACCAATGTTGTTCATGTTGGCATAATTTAAATCTATAACAAAGTTCCTCAAATCAAGGCTTCCTTAATCCACCTGCGTTCTTACGACTGCGAGGCCCAAGAGGTTAGATCAGGACAGAAAAATAAATGTTTATTAAATGATTCTAAGACTAAATTCAAAAATATGAAAAAAGGTTATGTTGTGGCTGCTAAGTGCACACACACATGAGCACAAACATCATTACTGACAGTCAGCAAGTTGGCAACATTCAGCACAGGGTCAGTCCAGAGGTCAAAGGCATTCAGAGGACCAACTGCCCTCCTCCTCTCTGCTCCTGCCTGCCATTCTCTGACTTCCAATCAAGCTCTTCCTTTACAAACTGCCCCCCCCCTCCCGCTTCTATGATGCATGCTGTAGCAGAGCTCATCCCCTTGTTGTTCCTGCTGCAGAAGCTGCTGGGGGCATTACGTCCGACCTTTGACCACAGGAAAATTGACTCTTCACCAGGCCTTGTGGGGTCTCACACTCTTGACCTACAAGGTCGCTAGTGAAAGCTGGCCAATCAGCATTCTCTCTGAGCCACTCTGCTGCCCTCTGCTCCTAGTGAAAAAGGTCGGTAGGTGTGTGTGTGTGTGTGGGTGGGTGGGTGGATGGGTGCTTGCTGACCATAAAAGCACACCACCCCGCTGCGATTAAGCATATGTTGTAGCGTCTGCATATCACTGCAGATCTGTAGGGTTCCTTTCACAGCGATCTGCTTTGAAGACTCTCAGCTTGATCATGTGTGTTTAGTCAAAGCCGCCATTAGACTGAACAAGGATCTCTCCTTCTAAAAAACGCACCATGTTTCTACATGAGGTCTTGTGGAGCACGCAATTCTGCAAATCTTTGGCATCCAGCTGTTCTTGTTGGGTCTTAGGAAATAGAGATTACTGGAAAGCGGTGGAGAATTCTTACGGTCATGACCATTGTTGTAATCTAATGACCACTCTCTCAGAGTGGAAGGGAGGAGGTAGAGGAGGCCAAGGGAGCAGTGGACAGGAGGAGGGAACTGATGATGGGAGGGGGGGATGGTCAGGAAGGACGGTGATAGTGTTTTGAAGGCAAGATGGGGGGTGGGTGATTTTCTGTCCTCAGGATTGACCGGCTGGTGTTGACCTCTATTGGATCAAATCAGATAACCAGCTCTCAGTCAAAGCCATTGTCTTGTCATGTTCCACCAAAAATACTCTCTGATTCATCCTGAAAATAACATACAGAAGGTTTTATTGATTACTTACTGCTGACAGTTTGTTGTTGTTGTTAACATACTGTAACATTTGAAGCATGTTTGATAGGAATCACATGCTTCTGACATTCTTGATGGGAGAGATTTCAAGTTTTTGAAAATGCCAAAATAAATCCACACAATTGCTAGGACCTTCTCAATGTTGTATGTTTCTGTAAGGACTTTGACAATGTGCAAAGTGTGCTGCATGCTGTGTGGCTAACATGCTGACCTCCAACAATTTATGGGTTGCATGTGTGAAAGGTTTGTCACAGAGATATATCTGCAGGATGTATTGTGTTAATGCAGTGTGTGCTTGTGTTGTGCCTTGCTCTGTTTCTTCGTGTGTGCTTGCATGCATTTTTGTGTGAGTGTGTGTGTGACAGGGACTAATTCCATTAGTGGTCTAGTGCTACGGGAGATGAGCAGGGATTGACAGAGCTGCAGTCGTAATGAATTGGCTCTGGCAGCATCACTCAGCCTATAAGTTCCTTCTCTCCCCTTCCCTCCCCTGCTTTCTCTCTGTCCCTCACTCTCATAGCAGCGCTTTCATCGTCCTCCCTCTCAATAAACACGCTCTTGTTAGGGTCTCACTCGCTAATCACCATTCTTCATTACAGCCTTGTTCACTTAACTAGGCTGCTTTTTTTTACAGCTGCTGTGCCTGCAAAACAGCATCATACCTTCAGTCTATCCATTTTTTTTTACCCGTTTAATGACTGACATCTATTTACTCAATGATCTAGTATCTTAAAGTCGAGCTTTGTATTTAACTTAGGTATAGAAGCATTGAGTGGTTTCCTGGGTCCCTGATATTTCATTCTGTTTTTTCATAATCTAGGAAGTGTTGATACAAATAAAAAGCCAGCATTTCCTTGGACTATGTCTGAGACATAATGTCTCTCTAAAACACAATGAACATTTCAATACCAGAGGACTTTATAACAAACCAAAATCCAGGATAAGGGATAAAGCTTGGTTTAACTAGCGTGATCACTGCATTCAGGTTTGATCTATATCCCAAAGGTGATGTTAGACTTAAACGGTGCAGGTCAAGCCTATGTCAAACCAAGTGTAAGTAATCATCCAGGTAAATGTACACAGGTTTCTTCAAAATACCATGAGGTCGATTACATACTCCCTGTTGCATCGAGCAATAGCAGATTAACTAAATGCCTGTACATTTCCTAACCCCTTATCTAAAGTGGAACAGGCCCTAGGGTGGTCAGCTACTCTGCTGGAAGCAATCCTTACATGCCTTCGTCCATTTTATATATTATGAAGGTAAATCAAAAAATGATGATGGGCTGTACATACATTTATTTAAATTGCTGCTATAGGCTTAGACTGCTGGAGGACATAGGGACCACTTTTCATCATTCTGCCTCATTGTATCTGTTCTTCCATCCTGCAGTATTCATTAGTTCAACTTCTAACTTGATGCTCTATCTGCTTTTTCTCATCATAGTAGCTTCATCTGGTCTGTTCCTGTTTTGCTGTGACACCATGCTGGAGAAAAATAACAGCTGTGCTGCTGCCATCAACGCCTGTTCATAGATGTTGGAGTGCCATATTTTTCAGTTTAGTCCTCTGACTCTGTCTAAATGTATGTGCTCTCTTCATCCTCTGACATGGGAGCTGGCTCGCAGTTCGTCTGTCTAGCTGTCTGTTTCCAGGACGGGGCTGCTTGTGGAGCTGGTGTACAGTTATCTTTTGTATCTGTGCTTCTTTCTGTATGTCTGCTTCTGTCTCCTTGAACCCCATTACCTCAGCAGATGGCCGTTCACACTGAGTCTGGCTCTGTTGGAGGTTTCTTCCTGCTAAAAGGGAATTTTTCCTCTCCACTGTCGTTACAAACATGCTTGGTATGAGGGATAATTGTCGATAGAAAAGTTTTAACCGATCTGACTGTATGATCTATTTGAATTGTCTCTATAAAGTGCCTTGAGATGACATGTAGTGTGAATTCACTATAAAAATACAATTAATTTAAATTTAAATCACAGTGTTTCTTGTCCTTATTGATATATAAGAACAAAGGAAGCCAAATTCCTTTTTATTTACCCAAATACATTTTTTTGGGTAAAAACTTGTTCAAAACAGTTGATTTTTAATCTGAAAATCTTCTACAAACAAAATGTCCAAGCTCAGTATTTAGAGAAAAATGTGCCTCTTGACTTTCATAAAAAAAAAAACAATTGCTCTTGTCAGTGGTTTCATCATTGATTCCCAATCAATGTTTTAATGCAATATCACAGCTAATGATTTAAGTTCCTAATAATTTCCTCAATATTAAAAACCCCTAAAGTGTTGTCATTATCTGCTGAATAAAAGTGTTTTACTGTCCTATGAATCAAGAAGTTTTCATAAAAGGGATTAAAAAAGACAGCGCATTCTGATTACCTTTGTTGTCTTCAATAAACTTAAACTGATCAGAATAAAAGATTATCCCAATTTTGCAAACAATAACAACCTTACAGCTGAAGGATTTATTAAATATTTATTTGAGATTTAAGGAAAATGAAAATTTGTAATGACATTTCAAAAAGTAAGTAAGAAAATACTATTTCTAGAGCAATCAATAAAAGAGTACTGCTTGTGTTACTTCAACACATGGAGTGTTTATTTAATGATTATGTAATATTACAATCGGAAGGCTTTAAAAGTCCGAAAATTCAAGCTTTTGTTTTGCAGGATGAGGACTTAAGTGAATGACACCATTCAATAAAAAAAAAAGTTATTGTGATGATTTTCTTCTTACAGCTAATGAAACATGACATTATGGCAGGGAATATTAAATAAGACAAATACAAAAACATTGCAATTTAAAATTTATGGGCTAAAAGAAAGTAGGTCTTGTCCACTTAAATGTTGTCATCAGTCCAGTGATAAAGACAAGAAAAAAATGTAAAAAACAGAGATGAAAAGTTGAGTTTACACAAGGTTGGGGTGTTTTTGCGGCACTAAAAGACTCCAGCCAACATCACTGACCTTTATTGGAGAAAGCCTCTTCTCTTGTAGTCCTGGAACCCCACTGCTTGATGCTGAGCCATCCGACCCAGTGATAAAGGAAACCAAGGTAGCAGGGGGGCTCCAAAAGGGCACACAATGTCGATACAGGAGGAGGAGTGGCCGTGTGGACCCCCACAAGCATACTGAAGATAAACACACTTGGGGTCTGTAGAGCTTTCTCTAAGAGCCTCAAATCACTGCCCTGGATGTGCTTTGTGCTGTGACCAAAAATGATCCCTTGTACTGATTGTGGAGTTAGAAGAAACTTCACTTCTTATTACAGTTGCCATATGGCAAATTGAGTAGAGGGATCTGACAAAAGCTGTGGCTCTGATCAGTGAGTATCTTGATAAATATCATTTAAAATGCATTTCGGTGATTCTATAAAAAAATTAATTCAAGTCTGTGTTCAGAAATCTTTCAGTCTGAATGTATTGCAACATATTTAAACAGTACTGTACTGTCAATTATGATGACTTTAGAGTAAATAGTACCCTCCCAGCTACTGAATAAAAACAACAATTTACTTTTCTCATTAAATTAAAACATTATATGAGGTATTTTAATGTAGGCCTACATATAAATGTCATTGCCTCCATTTTTGGAACGGTACGCCACAATGTGATGTGTTCATAGTTTGATGTATTTTGCATGAACTGTCCTGTTGATTATAAAGAAAAGGAGTTCTAATTCATTTAGACACACTTGCATGGTACAGGTTGAAATCTTAGAGTCGAAGGGAAACAGCTCTTCCAACCGTTGCATTTCTGAATTCTCCTGAGTGGTGCCTGACTTTACACGAGTGAATAAAGTGAATGTGATTGGTTGTTTATCTAGGGGGCGGGACTGCTGTGGCAGAAAGTTCGCAAGCACGTCGGATTGTAGCCGGTGTCATAGAAGCAATTTGCTAACCAGTTAGCAACTTAGTGCTAGTAGGTTCCCAATGGGAAATTCCATTGGGACCAAGTAGCACTAAATTGGTGACTTAGAAATGACAATGTCAAGGAACGTTATGGACAGCGGAAACATGCAAGAGGAGGAGAGTTTAGTGTCGGAGGTTGTGGATGAGTCTCCTCCGTCATACATTTTTAATTTAGAGGAGGAAAGCGGGAACTAAGTTGCTGTGGAAGAGGACACCAGGGCGGCAAAAGCTTGGTTTGGTGTAGAAGGCTTACAGCCGTATATGTTTGAGCCCTTGCCTTGCAAAGCTGCCAGTTTTGTTAGCTCTACACCTGCCGAAGACACAGACGTCCATCCCCATGAACACTGGGATGGAACTCAATGGGAAAGTAACTGATTCTTATTTCTTATTTCAACCATTGCGTATATTAGCTGCGACATATGAATCAAGATGCTGTGACCGAAAAAATTAGATTGACAGATGAGCTCTGATATACGATTGGCTGAATCTAGGTGTACAAGCTGACATATAACTAACTGGCCCGCATAAGGTAACGAAAAATTTTAAGACAGGATTTTTTTTATAAATAGACATTTTCAAAACATTGGGACAATATAATCTGATAAAGAGTACATTTATATACATGTTTAAGCCAGAATGATTTGACATTTAAATATGACTTCCTGTAATCTCCTTAGAGCTTGGTCAAACTACAGTACATTAATTAACTGTTCCTTTTAATTTTTTTTTAGCTCCAATACTCTCTGTTGGGCTTACTTTGTAGCCTCCTGATGTTAGCTATCTTATGATCTTATCACCTCCTCTTTCATAAGGACACTGAATCTGTAGGTCTGCTGACCTCCTCCCTACCCTCTGAGATGATGCTTTCATGTTCCCAGCAGCAAGCTCACACATTCTCAGGAGACCAGCAGTCTGTCTCAATAATCCTTACATCACAAACTTAAACTTGCAATACATTGACAGACATAACACTGTCCTACTTATGTGAACTATGGGAGTTCTCTCTGGCCTGACAAATGGTTGATTTTAATTTCTTTGTTAATGTGCCTTTTTTTTTTCATAAAATTTTTTTTTTTTCTTTTATAGCACAGTTACAAACAGATGACATTCAACAACAAAAACAAACATTGGCAGCAACACAGAACATGACAGCACTTATCAGTTACCTATTCATAGATATAGCAATGCACATATTCATACTCACAGAATACATCTGTAACGCCGGTGAGTGTTACAAATAATCAGGCTTAGTTGACTGATTTCAACAGTGTTTATTTATTCTTCAACAACTCCGCTAGGGGTGCAGCACAACACTTCAGTAAACCCAACAGCCTTATCACTCAGGGTGAAACTCACATGCCCTCAACACACACCCCCAAAACAGCATGAACTGAGGCAAATATGAACAATAAACAACATGAGCATCATTCAAACAAAATAACAAAGAAATAAACAAGCAAACAACCCAAAACAGTGCCCCATAATGCACCTCTTCGTCCAGCCGCTACATAGCCCCCTCCTAAGGGGTCAGACGTCCCCGGCGACCCCATCAGTCATAACAAAATCATTGAAACGAACAGGAAGTCGGCGCAACCGCGCCGGCCGCCCACTGTCCTCTGCGACGGTCTGGTGCTGTGTTGGCTCCTCAGAAACAGGATCAGTGTCTCTCTGAACAGTCGGTGGGGCAAGGGGGTGGTACGGTGCCAGCCGGTCACGATGCAGTACCACCGCTCGCCGGCGTCCAGGCAGACGCACCCGGTACACCACATCAGACAGCCCACCCACCACCTCTGCAGGTCCCTGCCAGTGGCTGCTCAGCTTGGGACAAACACCCTTCTTTCGAATAGGGCAATACACCCACACTCTGTCTCCATGCTTAAACACCTGTCCCGTGCAGCGTGTGTCGTAGGCCCTCTTTTGTTTTACACCGGCGCCAGCCTGCGCCTGTCGAGTGAACTCGTGGACCTCCTGAAGGCGGTCCCTCAGCCGGCGGTAGTAGTCCATCTCTGGTCCACCTACAATCTCGGGTTCTGGTGGGGCCCCAAACACCAAATCTACTGGTGTACGGAGCTCTCGCCCAAACATGAGGGCAGCAGGTGTGCACTGACTGGACTCCTGAACTGCAGTGCGGTAGGACCAAAGGACCAAGGGTAGGTGACGGTCCCAGTCTCGTTGGTGAGTGCTTGTTAGAATTGCCAGTTGCGTGGCCAGGGTACGGTTAAACCGCTCTACCAGTCCATCACTCTGAGGATGCAGTGGCGTCGTCCTAGTTTTGTGCACCCCCAGCCGCCGGCACACTTCACCAAACACCTGTGACTCGAAGTTTCGACCCTGGTCACTGTGGAGCTCTGCAGGAACTCCAAATCGGGTGAACATCTGTTCCACCAGCTTCTCCGCAGTGGTTGCTGCGCTTTGGTCCGGCACCGCGTACGCCTCAGGCCACTTTGTGAAATAATCCATGGCCACGAGGATGTAGCGATTACTGGACTCAGTCACTGGAAACGGCCCGAGGATGTCCACTCCCACCCGTTCCATTGGGGCTCCCACCAGGTACTGCTGCAGCGGTGCTCGGGAGCGTTGGGTTGGACCCTTCCGGGCGGTACAATTGTCACAGCAGTGGACGTATAACTCCACATCGGTGCAACAACCAGGCCAATAGAACCGCGCCCTGAGCCGGCGAAGGGTCTTCGTAATCCCGTAATGGCCCGAGGCTGCCGAACCGTGACTCAGTTGGAGGACTTGAGAGCGGAGCGCTTGGGGAATCAGCAGCTGAAGGATGTTGGATCCTCGGTCTGGAGCCTGCCACCGCCTGTACAGCAGACCGTCATGAAGCTCAATGTTGTTCCGTTGGGAGTAGTACGATTTCAGCTCTGGGCTGTGAGCTGACACTTCTGGCCACTCCGGTTGTCTGCTCGCTACCAACCAGCTTTTTACATAAGCCAGCGTCCTGTCGGCCTCTTGAAGCTGCTGTAGATCCATTGGGGACTGCGACTCCAGGCCCTCCACAGCAGAAGCAGCCGCCACAGCTGGCAGTTGGTCTCGTTCCTCCTGGCGGTCACAGTAGCTGCACGTCTTGCAGGGTCGTCGGGAGAGCGCATCAGCGTTGCCATGGTGATGCCCAGCTCGGTGTTGGAGGTCAAAGTCATAACTCTGTAAAGTCTCCAACCACCGCGCCACCTGGCCCTCCGGCTGCTTGAAACTTAACAGCCAGGTAAGGGAAGCATGGTCTGTGCGCAGGGTAAAGCGGCTGCCTTGGAGATATGGGCGGAAGTGTTGCACAGCCAAAACAACAGCCAGCAACTCCCTTTGTGTGACACAATAGTTTCGCTCAGCACGGCTGAGGGCACGGCTGAAGTAGGCTACCGCGCACTCCCCATCCTCTCCTCGCTGCGCCAGCACTGCACCTACCCCAGTGTTGCTGGCATCGGTGTCCACAATAAAGGGTCGGTGTGGATCCGGATAGGCCAGGACTGGAGCTTCGGTCAGGGCCGTTCGGAGTTGATCAAATGCAGCAGAGCAACTCTCGTCCCAGCAAAACTTGTGGCCCTTATCTGTCAAGCGGTGGAGCGGGCTAGCAATGGTTGCAAAGCCCCTGATGAAACGCCGATAATATGAGGCCAGCCCCAGGAAACTCCGCAGCTCACTTACGTTACTGGGAGTTGGCCAGTCCTTGACAGCAGCCACCTTGGCTGGGTTGGTGGCCACTCCTTTGGCGCTGACCACATGCCCCAGGAACTCGGTTTCTCTAGCCATGAGACGGCATTTGGCCGGGTTCAGCCTCAGTCCGGCTTGGCGGATGGCACCAAACACCTCCTTGAGGTTGGCTAGGGCCCTTTTAAACCCATCTGCATGCACCAGCAGGTCATCCAAATAAACGATGCAGCGGCTCCGGGGAACATCAGCTAGGACTCTCTCCATTAAACGCTCAAATGTGGCTGGGGCATTACAAAGTCCAAATGGCATCACCCGAAACTGCCAAAGCCCTTGGCCAATGGTGAAGGCAGTCTTGGGCTTTGCGTCGGGGGCCAGTTCCACCTGCCAATAGCCGCTCCGCAGATCGAGAGAGCTGAACCACTGAGATCCCGTAATCCAGTCTAAAGCATCATCAATACGGGGGAGGGGATAAGAGTCCTTCTTAGTAACACTGTTCAGGCGTCGATAGTCCACACAAAAGCGCCACTCTCCGCTTTTCTTCTTGACCAACACGGCTGGTGCTGCCCATGGACTGTCAGACGGCTCGATAACTCCTGCGGCGGCCATCTGGTTAATCATGTCCATTGCTGCTTGCCTTTTGGCAAAAGCCAGCCGGTGGGGGCGGAGGCGGATGGGTGGAGCTGAGCCAGTGTCGATCTGGTGCTGGACTAGTCCGGTCTGCGTACAGTCCTCATTTTTGGCTGCAAAAATGTCTTTAAAGTCACTAAGGAGGGCTATTAACTCACCCTGTTGCTCAGCGTTCAGACCGGTACAGCTGCGTTGTAACAGGTCCTGCACCGCTGTCTCAGTCTCTGTTGAACTGCTTTGGTTGGAGATGGACGGGCCCTCTGGTTCAGCATGATGTTCTGGGGCAGTGTGGCTGGTGGTATAGGTCCGCCCAAGCTCCTCCTGTCGCTCCCTCCCGCGCTGCAACATCAAGGTTTCGCCTCCTAGTGTAACTGTCGCCCGTGACGCGTCGATGCAGGCTTCCCAGCGTTGCATAAGGTCCAGGCCGATGATGCACGGTTCCTTAATGTCGGCAAGCCAGAACTCATGGACCACCTCCTGATTACCAGCCCGGACCCTCAGCAGCTTCTTGGCCATTAGTCCTGCCTTTTCTCCAGTCACAGTCATCAGCTGTGTGGTTGTGGGTGTCCACACAGTTGTCAATGTCCCCGTCGTGTCCGGAAGCGTTCCCGGCCGCACCAGAGAAATAGTAGCCCCTGTGTCCAGTAGTGCTAGACAGTGATTATGGTCAAGCTGGCAGTGCATATAAAGTCCCTTTGTACAGCCAAAACGTCCTACCAGCGTGCAGCGACCTTGGAGGGGTATTACAGGCTGGGATGACGGCCCCCTCCGCTGGCCATCCCATCGTCGTTTCCCTCCTGCCGGCGGGGCCGGGCTTTTGGTGTGGGGGCGGGGCAGTCACGTGCAAGGTGTCCCGGTTCTCCACACCTGTAGCAGCAGTCAGAGCGACGTGGACGTCTCACCACAGGATGTTATTGTGAGGCTGGATACTGGATTTGGCGTATCTCCTCCTCCTCCTCCCGGTTAACCAGCTGAACGAGAGGTTGAGGTTCCACCCATGACGCCGAGAGGATGGTCTCTGCACGCTCTGCTTCCCTGAGTGCCTCCTCCGGGTATTGCGGCATTGCGAGGCGGACGTGCTGGCGGAGTTGCTCCGGGTTGAGCCCTTGCAGGAACGCGTGGAGTGCTAATTCTTCCTGCGCCCCCACAGGAAAACTCGGGTATCCTCGACGAGCATGTAGCTGGATGTCAGCAGCGAAGGCCCCGAGGCTTTCTCCTTCCCGGCGGCGGCGGCTGACTAACTTTTCTCTTTCCGCTGTCTCAGCTGTACGCCGCCCGAATCGCCGCTCCAGCGCTGTGATGAGTGCGCACACATCATTTTCCTCCTCTGGCGCCAGGTCGAGTAGGACTTGTTGGGCTTCACCCTCCAGAGCGAGAGCCAGGTGTGTGGCGGTTTCCGGATCACTCCAGCCGTTGTGCGCCGCCGCAATTCGAACCTGCCTCAGGTAAAGCTCCAGCTGGTTCGTGCCATCATACTTGGGCAGCTTCACAGCAGTCTTCGTGGCAGTAGGCTGTGAATTGGACTTGGAGCTCTGTTCGCCACCATCTTCAGCCATTTTTGCTGTTTCACGATGAGGCATTCGCAGGCCGCTGGAACCATCTGGGCGACTCGGGGTTCTCCACTGCTCCGCTATCCACGCAGATCTGTGTTGCGCTGATTTGATGAGCTGCTGTGCTCCTCCGTGGATGTTGGCTGGATCCATCATCCCACTTCTGACACCAATGTAACGCCGGTGAGTGTTACAAATAATCAGGCTTAGTTGACTGATTTCAACAGTGTTTATTTATTCTTCAACAACTCCGCTAGGGGTGCAGCACAACACTTCAGTAAACCCAACAGCCTTATCACTCAGGGTGAAACTCACATGCCCTCAACACACACCCCCAAAACAGCATGAACTGAGGCAAATATGAACAATAAACAACATGAGCATCATTCAAACAAAATAACAAAGAAATAAACAAGCAAACAACCCAAAACAGTGCCCCATAATGCACCTCTTCGTCCAGCCGCTACACATCACACCCCAAATCCCTTAAGAATTAGAGAACCTGCTACTAGAAAACCTGTCATCCTTAGTCTACCTTCAGCTTTTGGTATGCCCTCTGGCATCAATGACTTGTCTCCTAAAAGGCAAAATTGTGCAGACTCTGGTAGAGGTTGACTAAGCCAGTCCTCGAATTTTTTAAAGACCGCCCTCCAAAAGGGCATTATCAAGGGACACTCCCATAATGCATGGAGAAATGTGCCAACCTCTTTATTACACTTCCAGTATTTGTTATCCTTTATTAAACCCATTCGACATAACTTACTTGGTGTAAAATAATACCTATGTACAATTTTGTAGTGACTAAGTTTATTTCTTGCGTCCCTTGTAGCCCCTCCCACGTTTGAGATAATATTTTCCTACACAGCGTCATCAATGTCTGTATCAAGGTCTTTCTGCCAGATAGTTCTTAGATTTTCACACATTGTTGTTTGGGTTTTTGACATTTTGTTATAGAAAGCAGAGGCAGAGTGTAAGTGTGAAATAGGCGGAGCATTAAAAAACTCCTGCAACAGATTTTCGTCTTTATTCTCTCGTCTTAGACCAAACACAGTTCCTACTGAACCTCTCAACTGCAGATACCTCCAAAAATCCCCTTTGTCCGTTAAGTTAAATTGTTGTTTAAGTTCCTCAAAAGACAATAGTGTTTGATCTCTATATAGATCTTGGACAGTACGTATGCCCTTCTCTAACCATGTTGGCCATAGAAATACTTTTTTACCAATGCAGATGGAGGGGTTATTCCATAAAGAAGAGTAGCTTTGTTTATATTGTGAAATCCCCAACATTTTATGCACCCTTGCCCAGGCCCATCGTGAATGAGCCAGGATTAAATTTGCCTCCCCTGCCCGTGTGTTCTGTGACATATATTCCGCCATACCAAATGGGCACACAAGCCCTTCTTCAATTTTGACCCAACCTGGCTGGGAACCACCAGTACCCCAATGCCTTGCTATTTTATCAATCTCAAAGGCAATATTATATTATTGCACATTTGGGAGCGCCATTCCACCGACATGTCGTGAGGCCAATAGTTTTTGAAGCTTAATTCTTGGTCTTTTCCCATTCCACAAAAACTCTGTGATTAACTTGTTATATTGCTTGAAAATAGTATTGGAAATCTGTACTGGTATCATCAGAGATATAATTAAATTGAGTGGAGACCATCATTTAGTTAATGTGTCTTTTTATGAAGACCTAATAGGATGGCTGCTGATCATGGCCTCTTATTCTTTTCTGGTTGTTCACAAAAATGCCATCTCCCCAGAAATGTATTAATGAATATGAATCAATTCATACCCGTAAATTAGAATGTTTTATACCAGCTTTGATGACCCGTAGTCCTAGTAGTTTATATAAATTAGCAAGTCTTCAGAAGAATGGGGAGAATTTGCAGCAGGCCCAAAGTGTGGTTAACGGAGTCTGTCTTGAAAAAGAGCAGTCAGTCCAGTCTGCCTTTTTGTTGGACGTGCACATGCAAGTTATCCTTTTTTTTATTTAGGTAGCTAAAAGGGGACAAACTTGTTAGTCCTATGCATTTTAGATGGCTAGATATTTAGTTTAGTCTACACTGGACAAGCTCGTTTGCAACATCAGTTGCTGTCATTCTTTACAAAATTCCTACCAGTATGCTTATTGAACAATATTTTCCATGAAAATCTATGAAAACAAAGCAAAGTCAGACAATGATTTTCATCTATGATTCAACAGAATGATTAAAAAAATAAATACATGAAACAGACCAGGACAAAAATTATAGCAGCCCTAGAAAAGACTAAAAATATGGTGACCCAAGAGACACGTCAAATAAAGGTGTTTTCACTGATTAGATTCAAATGTGTCCACTACCTTTTCTGTTTAGGGCTACAGGCATTTACTGTGCTGTCTGGTAACATGGTGTGTACCGCACTCAACATGGACAAGAGAAAGCCAAGGAAAGAGTTGTCTGTAGAGACTTGAAAAATTATGGGCAACCATGTTAAAGGTAAAGGCTATAAAGCCATCTTCAAGCAGCTTGTCCTTCCAGTGAATACGTTGTACATATTCAAAATTCCGTAAAAATTCAAAAAATATCCACTGGCCGTTTCGCCCCCTCTCCAGGAAGCTTTCTCAATTCAAATGTCTGGATCCGCAGTGAGTTTGAGTCTTATATAGACAAAGCCTTGTATCGCTTGGAAACATGCAAATGGTAACCGATGAATGGATCGTTTGGTTCCATCGTTAGCCTGTAATATCACCAAACCCCCCACCCCATCACAAAGGAACGAGGGACCTACCCGCTCCAGCCTGTGAACAGTACCTCCTTAACGACCGACTCTTAACAATCATAGACAGGTTTCAGGTATAACAGGAGACAATCCCCCCCCCCCCTTAACGGCAATCCCTCCCTCTTTAACGACCGACCCTCAGAATCATAGACATGTTTCAGATATTACAGGCTAACAATGGAACCAAACGACCCATTCATTGGTTACCATTTGCATGTTTCCAAGCAATACAAGGCTTTGTCCATATAAGACTCAGGCCCCGTCCACACGAAGTCAAAACGAACACGAAACGCTGATATTTTCCAAAACGTTTGCCGTAAAGACGGAGACGTAAAATAAATGTGAGCGTCCACACGAATGCATGAAAACGCTGCAAAATGTATGCCAGGCCTGTAAGTGGCGCTGTGGTGCCAAAGCAAAAATAAGCGACGAAATGTTGGGCATGCGCACTAATATTTATACATGGTTGCCCTGCGTGTCCATTTTTGTGGTTAAGTCAAATTCAGGTGCTGAACTATGTCGTCGATATTGATCTGTTCTTCCTGGAGATATTCCAGAAGAAGAAGATTCTGTTGTAAGCCCGACAGCAGGGTGAGTAGCATTAGCAGCAACGGCGCCATTGTTGTTGTGATACTGGTCGCGCATGCGTGTTTAGAGGCGACGCTATGACGCATGCTTGTAAAAAAAAATATGCGGTTAGAGCGTAAAGATGGAAACGCGAAAACGGCGTTTCGAAATCTTCCCACTCTGAAGGCTGAATAAAAAAAAGATCGTTTACAGACCCCCGAAACGCCGGCTTCGTGTGGACGAGAGGCTGGTTTGGTGAAAAATTTGTGCGTTTAGGCCAGGGTTCGTCTTCGTGTGGACGGGGCCTCAAACTCACTGCGGATCCAGACATTTGAATTGAGAAAGCTTCCTGGAGAGGTGGCGAAACGTCTTCAAATCTTGGAAACCAAGTCCAGTGGATTTTTTTGAATGTTTATGGAATGACTATGACCTGGATGACGGAGAACCTTCATCAGCACATATTCAAAAGTTAAACGATCCATGGGACTTTAGTCGGCCTAGACTTTATTGGCCAGAGGAGGAAAATTTTTGACAAATCAAAGATACCAATAATAAGAATAGTTGTAAAAGTTTCAGATCACACCATCCTTTGTAGCTTGAACCAAAGTGGAAGTTGAATCTCTGAAGGGTACAATTAAATCTTTAGACAATAAAGGGGGTTTAAAGAGAAATTTGCTGCCCTGTGTAAGAATGTTTAGTCTCAGCCGTTGGTGATCTGTCTTGCAACAGCATAATCAACCTAAAAAAAAAAAAGTTAAAAACAATGGACTGCTCTAAAGTTGCCTTTTATCAGTCCTGACCTTAATCCTATTGAGGATTTTTTGAATGAGCTGGGAACTGCTGTCAGGAGAAGGCAACCTTCAAACCTGTGACAACTCGAGCCTTTTGGTGCAGAACTTTCTCTGACAGTTTCAGAAATCATTCGATCACAGTGATTGCCTCAAATGGTGGTACAATGTAAAGATATGCTCTATGTTTACATCTTTAAGCTTTTTCTCAGCCATTGTTTCCTGAGAAGCTATCACTCAGAAAAAAACACATCAGATAACACTTTATAAGGTTTATGTGTTAAATTACTATGAGACATGAAAATAGATTTTGAAAGAAATTTTAATCGTACTCAAACCAGAGAAATGGCGTCGCGTCTTCAGAATGTCTGCCCAAAATAGCAGTTTAAGAAGGATTTTATACATTACCATTATCACACCCTACCAGCTCATCAAATCTCACATTATTACATCATACGCATGTTTGTACATGAGGAGACTTTACTGGCTCCAACTATATCAAGATCAGAGACACAGTGTTTTTAGATTAAGGCTAAGGTACAGTTACAGGGCTATCTGTTAAGAGTACTCCACTTTTAAATATGAAGTAAAATGTTCTCACCCCTTGTAGCCTTTAGCAAATGCTTTTCTACTCTTACTTATTAATAATGAAATTGTTGAATGGATACTTTTTGGGACAGCTATTGTTGTGACAAAGTTAGTTGGAGGGATAAATTGTGTGGATTTCTACCCTCTGAGCTTTCATCTGCTCCTCTTTGGCTTTCAGGCTGATGTGCTGTGGCACATCATAAAAATCAGCAGTGGATAATCTTGCAAATACAAATCAATATGACAAAAAAAAAGAATATTTTTGATTAAGGTCAACAGATAAAAACTGCAAATTTGGAAGTGTTAATTAATTCAACTCTAAGGAATTTAAATTCAACACTCTATACTTCTATATTGGTCCACAAAAGATTGAGTTAAAATAGAAATTTAACACAGTGACAGAGTTAGAACAGCACTCTGGTTGTGATTCAACACTAAATCACTGTTTAATTCATCTCACATTGGTGTAGCCTGGTCAGCCTGAGTGATAGACATTTACTTAAGAGCTGGTAGAGCTCGATTTCAAAGGTGAGACTAACAGAGGCAGCTTTAACCAAAATTAACTACAGATGTGACAGAAAACCTCTGTTTTTGTAATTTTGTAATCCATGAAACATGTCAAGCAGAGACTAAAAAATCTGTCCTCTTTAAAAAGAAATTACACTAAAAGTGTCAGTTGTCGAGGTTTTAAAGTTAGATCAATCTAATTTTGGACATCAGAAAAGGCATCATTGAAACATTGCTACAACAGCGGTTTACGAGACTCAATTATGCTTCGTGTAATTCAGTCTGGCTATGCCAGGCTAACATTACTGTGCAAAGTCAAAATCAACACAATAAACAAGTGTTGAGCTACACTATAATCAAATATGTCCTGTAGCACACCGACAGAAGTAAGGCTCTTTGACCACAACCAGTAAGCAAAGCAAAGTGAAATTTTTGGCCAGGGACACAACTGAGCTGTGATTTGAACCAGCAACCTTCCAGACACAACAGGAACTTTTGCATCCTACACCACATCTCAAAAGCCCATTATTTTGTTTTTAGAACATGGAATATAAGAGTTAATTGATAGATTGGAATTCAGGAGCAAATTGGTTGGATTTAACTCCACCTCCCAACCAACTTTTTAGAGGAACTAACTGTCATATTGTTAAAATAAGCTAAAGAAAAATGTGTTGAAATAACACTGCGCTTTCAATGTCTTTGGACATTTAACACATTTGATTTTGCTCTTTCTGTACTTTAATATAAAGCCCATACATTTCAAACAGGCATAAAAAAAAGAAAAGAAAAAAAAGCTTTTACACATAAGTTAATAGTTTCAGGTGCTGGTTCTGATGTGTATCGGTTAATCCTGGGGAAGGCAGCACCAGGTTGCCTTATAGCACAAACAGCTAATCTCTGCTATAAACAATAGGATGGTAGATGCTAACAAGATCTACAAGTAACATTAAAAGAGAAAATAAAATATAACTTTCTTTTACTGCCACATTGTGTAAAAGTGGCAATCATAGCAACAAACGCACAACAGGCAATCTAACAAAATAAAGAAAGACAAAATCAGGCATGCCCAACCGGTCCTCATGTGTCATGGGGTGTAATGAGAGGCAAGTCTGAGAGTCTCGGCTTAGACTGCTTCACCAACTACCCAGTCCCAGAAAGACTGGTACGACTACAAAAAAAGAAATCAGGCTGTGTGCTAAGCCATAAAAACTTGGATAACTCAAAATAACCAAGCAAAGAAGAAACAAAAAGTAAGAAGGATGCTTGGTCTCACATCTGAATGTAACTTAAATGTAAGAGTTCAAGAGAGTATATGAAAAAGTTTAGTATGTAATAAAATAACCCAATGAAATTCCTACATAATTAACTAATCTCCCAAATCTCTCACTCTCTCATTCATCAAAAATACTTTTCTTTTGACATAAAATTTTTGCTGAAAGAGAAGAAATTGATCTAATTGAATCTTCCAAAGAACTCGAGTTGTGGATGCTAACTTCTAAGGAAATGACTGTTAGGAGTTGTACAGAATGGCTAATGCTAAGTGATGTTTTCATCTGTTTAAGACCAAAGCTGGTTTAAATCTTTATGTAACACAAAGCTTCTTGTAGTGACTAAACCACACTGGTAAGGTTACAGGAAGAGAGAACAGTGGGAGAAAGGAAAGACTCAACATGGAGACTGACCCACTAATTGTGTCTTTAACTCCTTTTTACAGCAGCGGAACACGTAGTCTCCAAGCTGATGGTCTTCCAAACGGGTCCATATATGAAGTACCTTGTTAAGCTAAGGTGGTCGATATAGTTGACAGTGTTTGTGTCCTCATTAGCTGCAGGATGTCCCTCAGTAGGAGAGGGGAGGTAAGGAGGCCGTCATCAATGATGAGGTGGTGTGTGTGTGGGTGAACTGTTGTGTGTGTGAACCATCACAATGATCGATCCGACTCATAATCTCCCATGACCCCCTAGGCGGCATGAATTACACCAGTGGGCAGTGTTTTCTCCGTGCTCTTGTGTTTGCAAGGCAGAGTGAGCGGGAGGATGGGGCTCTCTATATTTACAGCAGATTCAATTCAATTCAATTCAGTTTATTTATATAGCGCCAAATTCACAACACATGTCATCTCAAGGCACTTTACAGTTCAACCAGATCATACAGTCAAATTGATACAAAGTTTTCTATCTAAGGAAAACCAGTTGATTGCATTGACTCATTGACTCAAATACAATCCCCCACACTAAGCATGCTTGTAGCGACAGTGGAGAGGAAAAACTCCCTTTTAACAGGAAGAAACCTCCAGCAGAACCAGGCTCAGTGTGAGCGGCCATCTGCCGAGGCCGACTGGGGTTCAAGGAGACAGAAGCAGAGATACAAAAAGCAGCTTAAAAGGCGGCCCCGTCCAGGAAACACACAGCCAGGCAGACGAGCTCCAAGGCAGCTCCCATGCCAGAGGACGAAGAGAGCACATCCACTCAGTCACGGTCAGAGAAACAGGACCACACTGGAAAACAGGCCGATCTCCAACATCTATTAACAAGGGTGTTGATAGAAGCAGCACAGCTGATGTTTTTTTCCAGGATGACGTCACAGCCAAACAGGAACAGACGAGGCAAAGCTACTCTGAGGAAAAGCAGAGAGAGCAGAAGGTTAGAGATTGAACTAACAGATTCTGCAGAATAGGAGAACAGAAAGAGAATGAAGCAGAATGATGAAATGGGGGTCCCTATGTCCTCCAAAAGTCTAAGCCTATAGCAGCATAACTATAGAGATAGCTCAGGATAACCTGAGCCACCCTAACTATAAGCTTTATCAAAAATGAAAGTTTTAAGCCTAGCCTTAAAAGTAGACAGGGTGTCTGCCTCACGGACTAAAACTGGTAGTTGGTTCCACAGGAGAGGAGCCTGATAACTAAAAGATCTGCCTCCCATTCTACTTTTAGAAATTCTAGGAACCACTAGTAAACCTGCAGATTGAGAGCGAAGTGCTCTGTTAGGAACAAAAGGAACAATCAGATCTCTGATATAAGATGGAGCTTGGCCATTTAAGGCTTTATATGTGAGAAGGAGGATTTTAAATTCTATTCTTGATTTAACAGGAAGCCAATGAAGAGAAGCCAGGATAGGAGAGATATGATCTCTCTTTTTCATTTTCATTAGAACTCTGGCTGCAGCATTTTGGATCAGCTGAAGGCTTTTAACTACAGTTTGTGGACTTCCTGATAGTAAAGAATTACAATAGTCCAGCCTTGAAGTAACAAATGCATGGACTAGTTTCTCAGCATCACCCCTGGACAGGATATTTCTAATTTTTGCAATGTTCCTCAGATGAAAGAAGGAAATTCTAGAAACCTCTTTGATATGGGATTTAAATGACAGGTCCTGATCAAAAATAACACCAAGATTTTTTACTTTATTATCTGAAATCAGTTTAATCCCATCCAAATGAAGTGACTGGCTAATCAGTTTCTTTTTCAGAGACTCTGGTCCAAAGACTATAACTTCTGTTTTGTCTGCATTCAGAAGCAGAAAGTTAAGAGTCATCCAGGTTTTTATGTCTTCAAGACATGCCTGTAATCTATGTAATGGGTTAGCTTCATCTGGATTTATAGACAGATATAGCTGGGTATCATCAGCATAACAGTGGAAATTAATCCCATGCTGTCTAATAATTCTACCAATTGGGAGCATGTATAAAGTAAAGAGAATTGGTCCTAGCACTGATCCCTGTGGTACTCCACAGGTAACCTTTGAGCGTGTTGAAGATCTATCATTAACATGAACAAACTGAATTCGATCAGATAGATAAGATTTAAACCAGTCTAGTGCTGTTCCTTTAATTCCAACAAAATATTCAAGTCTTTCTAAAAGAATATTATGGTCAACTGTATCAAATGCAGCACTAAGATCCAACAGGACGAGCACAGATACAAGTCCATTATCTGAGGCCATGAGAATATCATTAGTGACTTTCACCAAAGCTGTTTCAGTGCTATGATGAGCTCTAAAGCCAGACTGAAACTCTTCAAAAAGTTCATTATGGTGGAAGTGATCGCAGACTTGTTTGGTAACTACTTTCTCAAGAATTTTGGATAAGAAAGGAAGATTGGATATAGGTCTATAATTGACCAAGTCATCTGGGTCAAGAGACGGTTTGCTTTAGGTACATATCCCTGTAACAGAGATAGATTAATCACATCTAAAATGGAGGAGGAGATCAAAGGGAATACCTCCTTAAATAACCTGGTTGGAACTGGATCTAACATACAAGTTGAAGGCTTAGATGAAGACAATAATTTTGCTAATTCAGAGAGTTCAACTGGATCAAAGCAGTCTAAACCCGGTTCAGATTCCATGACTACCTCAGGTACAATCGCGGATAGAGGAGTGCTTCTGATCTTATTTTTAATAAGATCAATCTTATTTATAAAGAATCCCATAAAATCATTGCTGCTAAGAGCAGGTGGAATGGACGGTTCAACAGAGCTATGGCTCTGGGTGAGTTTGGCAACTGTATTAAAAAGAAATCTAGGATTATTCTTATTCTCCTCTATTAATGAGGAGAAGTATGCTGCTCTTGCTTTACAAAGGGTCCTCTTATACAGCAGTAAACCATTTTTCCAGACTAGGAAGGACTCTCGCAGGCCTGTGGAGCGATATTTTCTCTCCAGTTTCCTAGCATTTTGCTTCAAAGTACGCAGCTGTGCATTAAACCAAGGAGCAAGCTTTCTATTTTTAACGGTTTTCATTTTCAAAGGAGCTGCGTTGTCTAAGGCAATACGCAGAGAACTAGCAACCCCATAAACAAAATCATCAACCTGTGAAGGGGAATAAGCTAAGCTTTTGCACTCTGCAGCACTGCTCAGTGGCACAGAGCAGAGAGAAAGTGAAGCAGATTCTTTAAAATTTATAACTGCACTATCTGATAAAGATCTACTAAAATTGAACCTTCTTTTGGGGGAGGAGAACTCTGTTAAAGTAATCCTGAAGGTTATTAGAAAGTGGTCAGAGAGGACAGGGTTGTGAGGAAATACTGTTATTTCTTCACATTCTATGCCGTATGTCAGCAGATGGAGATAGCATCTGAGGGACCTCCACATAGATGAAGCTGAGTGGGGCCAAGTGGATTATCTTGAGAGAGAAGATGTGTCAAGGGGCAGTGAAGGTGTCGGATGCTTTTCAAAATGTCTTTTGCTCCTCCCTAAAGACTTATTCAGGTGAATGTGATAAATTACCTGATTTGATCATGATTTCACTCAAGCATAAAATTCACTCAAAATAAAGCAAAAAAAAATATTATTAATACAGAACTATACTCTTTTCACCTAATGAACTGTATTGAAAGATAACCAGCAATGCTGTGACCAAAAAGTTTTTTCTTGCATTACTTCTATATATAAACTTTTAATTGTTTGTGCATAACAAATGGATGTTTTTCATTAAGCATTTATGTTTAATATTGTATTCATATTTCCATTGTGTGTCTGCAATGGACCTGAGACCTCTCCAGGATTTACCCCGCCTTTCACCCATAGACTGCTGAAGATCGGCACTAGTTACACCATAACCCTGACGGATGAAGCAGAAGAAGATGGTTTGACAGAAGGACGGAGGTATGGGTAGATTGTTTGTTGGTCTATGTCTTTTAGGCTTCTTCCATATTTGGAAGACCTCGCCAATTCAGCTAGGCCAACAATTCCTTTTAACAACCCCCCTTTCAGAGACATAGACAGGTATGGGGCTGTTTTGTTGGGCTGCTGTATAAAACCTTGAACTTAACGCTATTTCTGACATTTTATATTGAAAAAGCTTCCTTGATGGGAAGCAAAATGTCTTCAAATTTGGCAAACTTTTTACCCTGAATGCCCTTCCTGATGAAAATGGAATTCAAACCTGGGTGCCTCACTTTACTAGCTAAATCTTTACTGTACATAGTTTTCTTTATGCGCATTAAGATAAGCTCACGCAAAATGTATAAACACTTATTAGCTGGAAAGGTGCCACTTTATTGACTTTGCTGCATATAATGGGGAGGATATGGCACAGCGAACATGCAGACATGAATCCTTATTTAATTCCAGGAAGTCCAACATGAATGATAAATGATACGTTTTTAGTCACAATTAATACCAAGTCAGTAATTTACTGAACCTGAATTACATTGTGTGTTAAAACATACTATTGAAATGACTGTGATTCAACTAACAAATCAAAAAGTAGGAGTAATAAGCATAGTTAGAAGAGTAGAAACAGGTTAATTATTAGACTGATGAAAAACAGCTGTGGGGGATTATGCACTATCTAAGAACTACTGACTATTTTACTATAAGACCTAAACCAAACTTAACAGAAGTACCTAGAAGCCCAAATAAACCAATCAACAAAGAATTAACTCAAAGCCAAAAATCCACCGACCCAGCATGACAAATAAAACCAAACTCTAGGGACCATGGCACTGACCGGCTGATCACTGGTGAAGTAAAGAACTAATGCTGTACAATTTTGGTCGGAAATGATTAACAGCTTTAGTGTCAGACATTTAACTAAGTATAAACAATGCCCTCAGTCACCTAACACAGTTCAGCTCTACGCTTTTTCAAAGAATCAGACATGATATTTAAAATCAGCCAGATCTTAGTGGTACAAGACATGTGACACACTCCATAAATTATATTTCATTCTTGTTGTGTCTGGTTAGGTGATCGCCAATACAAAATAAATAAGTTGAAGATGAATGGTTTATTGTGCAACAACAGAATTTCATAATTGTTCAGTTAAAAGTCAATCTGGTCTTTACACACAACATCTATTGCTACTAAATACTGGATGGTTTCAGTGAGATCTTTGGTTTGTCAGCGTCAGACCTGGGCCAGGCAGGCAGTGAACCTGCAAATAGATCTTTAAAGGTTCAGCAGGCTCCACTGTCAACTAAATCTTGGCTTTAAAACTCTTGGTTCTCACCCTTCTTGCGTTTCAGGTCTATGATGCCATAACCTGGATATCTGCCCCATACATCAGACAGCGACAGGACATGCTCACACACTGCCTAGAACTGTCACCGCAAAAAAATAAAAATGCAACACATGTGGTCATCCATCCCTTAGTTTACCCACCAACCACACAGCTGTATGCTCCTGTGTGGGAATGCTAAGTATTTGAACATCCCTGAAGCTGCTTTAAGTTCCTAATGTTAATGGCTATAGCTTTAATATAAATACCTAAAAACATATTTCTAACACAAAGTCTACAATCATTAATATTTAATATCAGGTCTTAGAAAGTTATAAAAAGTATATATATCAAGACTAATAATTGCTATTTTTAAGATTGCAAAAAAGGTCTTCTCTATCTGTCCTTCAGCTTTTCCAGTTCATTTTCTTTTGGGGGGGGGCGTTGGGTAGGTTAGAGTTATATGAAGGTTGTCATATGAGTCAGCTCATACATCAAACGAGGTGACCTTAGCCTCTGTGACAGTCAGGGCAGGACGGTGTGTTTGTGTGCCGCTATGAGTCGTCCTGCAAATATTTTTTGAGTTATAGTGATCAGGCTTCTTTGACGACGCCTTGGCACACCCTCTGACTATCTCTGCAAAAAACATGTACTTCAGAATGTAATGGTGAACCAAAAGAGGAAGCTTAGGGTGCACCAATAACATCCTCAGGTATAGAATTACACTGGCAGAAGATTATTATTGATTTGGCTGTGGAGCTGCCAGTCTCTGCAGTATGACTGACAGGGATGGGGTTGGGTGGCCAACCAGTTGGAACAACTCATCTGGATAGACTGGAGGTTAGGGGGACATAAAGGAGAAGAGAACATAGAATAGTAAAGAAAACTGAGAAATACTGATGAAAGTTAGACTCGTGACTTGAAGATAAAAAAGGTAAAAGATTTAGAGCATTGCAGTTAGTGCAGCATGCTGGTTTCTATATAGTAGTGTAAAAACCTGTCAACCCTATTTGAAATGTATCACATTAGATGAATTTAAATACCATCTCTTGTTGCTGGATGCAGGGGCGGATTTACGATTAGACAATACTCTTTAGTTTCCTGGGCCACAAGTTCCTGGGGGCCCAATAAAACTGTGTTTACGTGTATGGTTAATTCAACTATTCCTTATTTGTTCACATTAGTTATGTTTTTGATAAAAAATCCTTCTGCTAAAATGCCATCAGAACGCTTATAATGTTAAGTGTTTCTCAGCGCTTTTCTTGCTACCTGAGACTTTGGCGACACCATCTAAAAGCAGCGAACTCTGCTCTCCAGAGCAAGTAGATTGGTAAGACCGCCTCCTGCTCTCCTCTATCTTGTCTGCTGTCGTGATTCTTGCAGCTATTATTTCATCCAAATAAAAAATGGAGAACAGATAAGCAGATCATGGCTTGTCTACAGTGAAAAGAAGGACTGGGTTATTTACTTTTGCCGTCGCCTTTTTGGAAACACAGGAAGGAGCAATCAGCTAAGTGAGCTTAGTGCTTGGAAAAAATCCTTTAGTACTTTTGAGACAGCGTCAAACATCAGCTGAGTGCAAAACATAGAGACGAAAACAACAACAAAAGGGACAAGAAGAGAGGGACAAAACGTAGAACAAGTAACGTATGTCTATTCTATTAAAATTTCTGTATCTGCATAATGGAACTGTTTTATGTGTTGTCTTCTCAATTTACAGGGCCCCCTGCCTGTCTCTGCCTAGGGCCCCAAATTTCCTAAATCCGCCCCTAGCCAGATGATTACCCTGATGGCATTCCAGCCAAAGACCTAAACCAGGAATATCTTTCTTGTGAATATCTTTCAAGTTGACTCTGTTATTGTTCCAGAGAACCAGTGAACCTCAGTTCGTCTCTGATCTTAATGGAAAAGGTCTTACCTGTGTTCAGCAGTGCTCAGTCTTCTTTACCTGCCTGCCGGCTGTCCTGTGTCTTAGTACCAATGCTTTTGGATCTCTCTCACATTCTCCTGGACCTCTGGAGTAGAGTCTACTTTTATAATGGAAAGCTTCAGTCACTTGCTCTATATGTGTTACTTTGGTTTTTGTATTATTTTTCTTTTCTGAAGGCCAAAGTCCCTATTTGACAAGCATTATCCATGTGTGTTTCTTTCCCATAATGACGTTCAGAAGGTTAAGCCAAAATTTAGTGAAGTTAGTTCTAGCTCTGCAGCTGGAAGTTCAGTTTGGATGGAATTGTTTAAATTCGGATTGAAGGCTTTGCTCAACTGCTGCTTGTCTTTTTGGGTTTACTTTTCTGACACAGCACACGGTCCTTTGTGGAATATGTGAGGCAAGGCTAGTTTATTGATATGGCAAGAGAAATCAGACTGATGTACATGAGATGTATAACGCACCAGGTGAAAACATTGTCTTGTAGGTGATTTGACAGTGTGGCTGGATCAGAGAATCTCCAATATGTCAGCTCTTTTGAGGGGGCTCCCAGCCCACAGCGATTTATTAAAAGAAATTAAAGAAAACAATGCTGTTAAACCACTTAGCCATAATTCACAAAACCATATTATAAGTAAGGAAGGCATTGTCTACATACGGCCCAGTGTTATTCAGGTTCTGTGTTGAAGCTTGAACAAAGTAGTCCTGCTATGAGCTGGGTGGGAGACAGCAAAACTGCAGTGCACATGTGGTGTGAAGGAGGGCCTGAACCAGATCTGTCAAAGCAATCCAGAGAGTTCAAGTGTAAATGCAGGAGCATTATCAAACATGAATGTAAAAATATAAGGAAACTCTGGAAATAATAGAAATGAAAAGACGGGTTAACTCTAGCAACAAGGTTGATCATCAGGCAAAGTGTCATCAAGATTTCTGCAACTCTTTAAATCTCACATATGTGATGAGCAGAGGTGAGCAATCTGTAGCAAACCGGCTATGTCATTTCACCTTTCAGAGCAATTTTAGTTTGATAATAAAGAAACTGATCGCAGCCATTTTTAAGCAAATGCCTTTTTTCTGACTTTACTTTTACATGAATTAAGGAAATATGTAAAATTTTAAAGATAGTTCACTGAAACAGCAAGATATTTCTTTAGATTTCAATGAAACTATTTTTATTAATATTGAAGGAAAATATATAACAATGCAGCAAACCTTTTTTCTATTTTTTTTTTTCAACAAATCCTTGTAGATGATGGTAGCTGTTAGTAGGAAGGATCTTCTGTACAGGTTAGTCTTGCACCAGATCTGGAGAAAACATTAACTGGAAACATTCATTGTTGTTTAACAGTCTTCAGAGGAGGAGGCTCTCTGTTTTCCATAATGCTCCTCATTTATTAAAGAATTGTTATATATGAAATCATGCAGAGATCCTAGAGGATTTCCTAGAAAAGAGCTTTTTTCATTGCGTTATTAAGCGTCATTAACCTGCTAACAGTCACTCCCTGTCTGCAGGACACATGTGGTGCCTGTTAGTACCCAACCTGTCCCGGAAGCACCATCCGTACTGCGCCATTAGCTCATTTGTGGGATCCTACGCTACTTCCAAGAGCTAACTTTTTCGGCTTTTGATTTAAATATAAATCTAGTCTTTTTGAGTTTTATGTTCTCCTTTCGTGTTAACATTATGGTGTACATTGCGTAACCAAAAGAAAGAAACAATTAAAATGCAGATAAACATCGTTTAATCATATTTTGCCGGACTGCTCTGACAATGTCCGATGACGATGTCACAGAAGCAGTTTAACGAAGAAAACGTAAAAAAGCATAAAAATTGTCTCACAAAGACATTTTTTAAAGATGTATATTAACAATATTTAGTGAGTTATGGTCAGAAAAAAATAATTTTAGTACCATAATTACATTATTTATGGACACCCTGATGTATATCTGTTCATGTGTATGCAGGACGGATCGTGCTTCCGTGATGGATCGGGTAGTGACACTGCTTCTAAATCGGCATTCACATTTTGCGACAATATTCTTACTGTTTGCCATTGCAGTGGTTTTATATGGCAGATAATTTAACCAGTGCTTTTTCAAGCATCTCAAAACTGTTCTTGGATATTTTGGTGTGGCTAGGTAACATATTAAGTCATCTAGTCTAAAACTGGTTCTTCAGCAGAAGATGGAGGAAGAGATCACACTCTCTTCCTTAAGAAGTGAAGTCTTTTCTGTCCCTTCTTGTTGATGGCTTTATAGTTTGGTCTCTAGTGGACTTTGTTGTCCAAGTTAACACCAAGTTATTTAGAATCAGAATCAGAAATACTTTAATAATCCCAGAGGGAAATTACTTTTGTTACATGCTCCAGTTACAGTTTTATATGATATATACACACATAAAGATAAAAAATAAGAATAAAAAGAGATAAAATATATACACATATAGCTCTTCTGTATATATATCTCTACGTATATCTATGCATAAGTAAAAACTAAATCCAAATAAAGTGAAAATCCAAATAAAGTGAAAATCCAAGTAAAGTGATAAATCCAAGTAAAGTGATACGTGTCGTGCAAAAATAGTGCATAAATGTCGATTTACGGGGGGGGGCTGAATCACTTGAGGGAGGCGTTATATAGATGGATGACCACAGGTAGGAATGATTTCCTGTGGCGCTCTTTGGTGCATCTGGGTAGGAGGAGTAAAAGTCAAAGACAGGTCTTGAACCATCAACCTCCGGATTGAAAATAGTCCACCATCACCTCCACTTCTTCATCCATGATGTTAATAGGATTTAACTGTTTCTTCTAAAATCTACCATCATCTCTCTTGTTTCCAGACCATGACACAAAGCGCTTCACCAGCTCACTGTGCTCAGCTTGTTGTTCATTCTGTGATGCACCCAATAACTGCAGAGTCATCCAAGTATTTCTGCAGATGACAGGACTGTATAGAAAGTCAGAGGTGTGCAGAGTAAAAAGGAACAGTTAGATTACCGTTCCCTGTGGAGCTCCTGTCTAGCTGACTTTATAGGTTATATAGTTGTCCTTCAGTCTCATAATCTGTGGTCTGTTCCTTAGCTGGCCTTCCATCCATGCAGTTGTTGATGCCTCCACCTGAGTCTTCTAGACTGCAATTTAGAATTGTCAGTATGTAGAGCTACAGATTTTCTTTATTAACATAATTTCAGAAAAAGAAAATCACAAAAAAGGCTTTAAAATCAACAATCAATCAAACATGCAATTGTCAGACTTTAAAATTCAGAAACATAGCAGCTGCGCTACAAGATGAAAACAGGACATTACAGTGAAGGGAAAGCCGGCTCTCAGACAATGTAAATTTTTGCCAGACAATGTGATTGGTCCATCTGAAAAAAAACAGACACTATAACTGGATTTACGTGCACTAAACTGTCTAGTTTTCAAAAAATAACACATATTTAGCTCAATTTGCAGCCTTTTTATCATGCACATTTGTGAACATTATACAGACTGTATGCATTTTACATTTCCGACATCGGAGACTACAGAGAGTGCAAGCATAAAAGGAGAAGCAATGGTATGATTTATTAGAGGGAATGACAAACAGCTCTCATCCGCAGACCTCTTGCTTGTGTAAATCTTTTATGCGTGATGCTTTGAGTATCCCTGGAAGTCAACCTTACTGCTAACACAAAAGCAATTTAATCACCCCCCCACTTACAAATGGCCTATTTGGGGCTTAAATCAGTTACAGTATAGAAAAAAATACATTATATTTTTCTAGGTATTTCCAAATATTCATAAATGTTGCATGTCCATATTTATCCTTGGTTGCAACAAAATATTATTTAAAGGGATAAGAGATACAGCAGTACGGCACAATAAATAGATTGAAAAATAAACAGCTTTTTAATATGATTTATGCACAACATTCCAAAGTCCAAGAAATTAATACCCCCACACATCATGCAAATACAAAACCATCCAGCACCTCTGGTATATTTCAAACACTGTTTTTAAAGGTTATGTACGGTGTTGTCTTTACCAATATTGCAATTCCTATAAATTTCACGAATATAAACTCTGGTCAGTTTCTCCTTCTCTAGGTCTAATTTCCTCACACTCAACCACATTCTATGATTTGTTCCTTCAGAGTGCAGACGCGGGCAGAAACGTTCACTCTCATATTGGACATTGCACTTTACTAAGCCCGATGATTCATGCTTTTATTTGAGAACCATAAAACAATAAGGCAAGATTGCAGTACCTGCTCTGGGTAGAGCTTTCTGCAACAGGATGAAGCAGAGGCCAATAAATGACAGAATTGATTTTTCCTCGCAAATTAGGCTTTGTGTGTAAAAGTATCCATATTTATCCGTGGGACAAAATAAAATGGCCTTCAAATAAAACATTGACATTCTTATTACACAAATAACTACCGATGTTGTTAAGCTACACATCACCCAAAAGAATTTTAACAATCCAAATATTTGCTAATTTGCCAAAAAAATCGCAATATTCAGCAGGAAGACTTCACGACAAGGCAATATTTTTACAAATGCAGGAGAAAAAGTTTTACAGATGGATTAAAACCATTTCAGATAATTTTACAAATGGAAATGTTCTTTGCACTGCTAAGCTGCTCATTCACTGCTGAAAAGTTGTATGCATCAAAATTTACACCATGTATATACAAAATGACAATAAAATATGTCTAAGTTTACAAGAACCGTTGGCCTCTACTGGGGTTTAAGATGGCGCCCTCTAATCATGCGGCAAAGATGAAAGACCAGCACAAAAAAAGTCATTCTGCTTTGGTTGGACAACTGTCCTGCTTGTTTCTCACCAATCAATCTCCTCCTGATGATTGACAGAACTATTAATAATTCAAACAGATACAGGCAGATCTGAATTCAAATTTAGAGATGTTGCTTGGATTTCATTAACATTTAACTCACTTGAAGCTCTGTTGCTGATCTTAAAGGTATAGTGGAGGATTTTTGCGAATTTTTGAAAAGAGCAGCTCTCTCCACAAAAAAAAAAAAGAAAAAATGCGCATGCATACAACCCTGTACCCTCTTCTGAGAGGGAACACCTAATAAACGCATGTGAGAGCATGCACGAGCCCATTTGTCCTCGTGCACACTCTGTTTAAAAGTTGCTGTTTGAATCACTCATAAAAGCTTACTTTCCAAAAGAAGATTTGCAATTTCTCCATTATGTCAAACTCAAACGGTAAGTGAAAATAGGGACGAGCACATAGGACGGCCTTATGTAAACATACCACCCAAATGATTGACAATTAGTAGGACCACTTATTTGGATGATCAACCTGGAAAAAGAACATCCTCCACTATACCTTTAATTTACCCTCTTAACCTGTTTATTTATAAGCTAACATGAAGGCATATTGCTGTCCATTTTTAGAACACATTATTTATGATGGTGACTGTCTGACACACCTTAAGGTGCCAGTGTCAATGCCAAGAATGTGCTCACACAAATACACACACAGACACTAACACAACTTCAAACACACACCAACAGCATGTCTCTGTCTCCTCGTCACACCACCTCTGGCCCTCCTGACTTCACTCCCTTCACATGTCACTTCACCACCACTTCCTGTCCTCTTCTGCTGGTGAGTTTCAGTGTCTACATGTGTCTAATTATGTGTATGTCTGCACGAGCCTCGATATGCCCGTATAGGACCCTGAATACACACACATCTCTTTCTCCGATCTGAAATACGGCTGTGTCTGGCCAGCCTGTATATCTCGACTCATTTATTTGGCAGAAAACCTTGGTTGTTGCTGATGGAAAAAAAGGAGAACCACAAATAACTCTGAGAAGCACGCCACCTTGAGAGGTCACTGGTAGAATGAAGGACACGTCTTTTTAATGACATTTGGTGGACTGGATTCATGCACTGCTCATCAGCTGCTCACTGCAAGAAGCAACTTTACTGGCTAAGTGTGTGTGCATAAAAAGGGACCTCTGACTTTAGTTTCCTATGCTCTCATTTTAACAAGTCCAAAAAAACACACAATATTTAAGGCATAAAGTATAAAGGAATAAAATATGGACAAGGAGCAATATGTGGAGGTCCCTGTGTGTACAGCTCAAAACATTTTTTTACATACTGCTTTAGTTCTGGTTAGTGATGTGGTAAGAGAGAAGTTAAAAGTTATCTGTTTCTCTCAGCGCCTGACTTTTTGAAATTTTGTGTTAAAGAGGTATTTGGATGTTTTGCTTTGAAGCATTGGTTTAATCTTTGACACCATTAGGATGACAAAACAGAGCTCAGACAAGGATTACATGCACAATTAGGGGAAATTATTTTTGACAGATATTGATCATTTTTAAATAGTTGCATCTTCAGAAAGCTCCTCTGATTTCACTGAATCTATGAGCATGATTAGAATGGCTAAAGAGAGCTATGAAGCTATGAAATATGACCTGATTGAAGATCGTAGAAGACCACAGAAGATACAGAAGAAAGATTGTGTTGGCTGCAGCTGCTTCTGGTCTGTTTGTGCTTTCTAGCCTCTGATCATCTTCTGGTGTAAGGTAGAGCTGGGAAGACTGCACTTAAACAAACAGAGTTGCATTTAAATAGATATATTTAATCATGTAATCTTATCGAAAAAGAGAATATACATGCCAAAATTAGCCAAACGTTTTTTAGGGCATATCTCCTGTCATTTTTAGATTTTCCCCTGGTCTGATTAACCTCAATTAACCAGCTACATCGTTTAATTACCAAAAAGTCAAGCTCTACATAATTCAGTACATGATCCTAACACTTAATTTAAAAAGCAGGGACGATTAGAAAATTTTCAGGGGGATACTGAACTCCAGAGGAGTTGAAGTCCCAGGGCCTAAAACAACTGCATAATGAAAACATCTTCAGCATAAGTCAGGATTTGAAGTATTAGGAAATACTTTAATTTTACAAGTTGAATATCTGGGGAAAAAAAATAAACCAAAAAAACTTGTAAGTATTGTCTAACGGGATCAACTGGGTGTTGAAGCTGTATATTGAGGTTTGCAAAAATTTTTAGCTAGATAGATAGAAGGTAGATAGATAAATGGGCATCCATTACATCTTTAAGCAAGTGGGACCGAATCCTAATCTTATTCAGGCCATTTAATCCTGACAAAAATGAATGTGATATCATACTGAATAAAACTGCAGAGCACAAATTTTATATACTTGAATCAAGTGTCAGTTTGAGTTATGACTTAGACTTAGACAAACTTTATTGTCATTTTGTATACACAGAGTGTACACACAGAGTGTATACAAAATGAAATTTTATTTATACAGCTTTCAAACAGTGAATGAGCAGCAGCTTAGCTGTGAAAAGTAATATTTCCATTCATAAAGTGCAGCAGTGATCAAAATGTAAACAGTGTGGGAGAAACACATGGTGCAAAAGGCATTGATGTGGAAGTACAGAGCAGTGCAAAATTAAACTAGAAAATTTCTAATGAAATTTTGAGGGGGGCCACCTACTGCCCGTCTGGGTAACTGGGCCAATACGGCCCTGGCAAGTGACGTTGGGGCTGCTTACGCCTTTGAGGGCTGCTGAGGGAAGCAAAGAGGGCTAGGTCATGGGCAAAGAGAGCTGTGTGCCACTTGTACTGAAATCTGGGAAATAGACGTGCACAGCATATGATGCACAAGGGTAATATGGGTTGTCCATATTGAACCGCAGTGGGTAAAGCGCAGTTGGCGGGCTCTGCCCGCCTGCTAGGAGCCCTTGCAGCGATGAAAAGAATCACCAATGGCGGGCTCCGCCCGCCTGCTAAGAGCCATTGCAGTGATGAAATCACCATTGGCGGCTTCGCCCGCCTTCTAAGAAGCCATTGCAGTGATGAAATCACCAATGGCGGGCTCCGCCCGCATGCTCAGAGCCATTGCAGTGATGAAATTACAAATGGCTATGAGCAATATGCCAGAATGTATGAGTGTGTATAAGGAAGAGGCTTTTATTCTGTAGAGTCCCTGTAGTCTTATTTTGAAAGTCTATCATGGATGTGCATCAAAAGAGGGGTCATGCCCAGCAGTGATATAGAATCCATTTCCAAATGTTAAATCACTGGTTTTTCCATGTTATTAGGTGAATAGCTGCTGTATTACAGAGTAAATGGGAGACTTTTATTGTGAAATTTGCTCTGGGGTGTGTTTTGAAAAGGTCACTAGAGTCTAATAAAAACAACCTGGAAGAGTTTGGGTCATAATGTTGAGCCATTTGCATCAAATTTTTGCATTTGATAATCTAGAGCTTTTATTTTGTA